>NW_017670815.1:331840-376534 GCF_001879085.1 Nicotiana attenuata
ATAAATCGGAAAATCCCGACATTCATAATAATACGTATTAGAATCAGATAATTGCTGAAGTTCCTTTGAAAAATAAATATATCCCGTTATTAAAGGAATGTGAGTCGATTGGTGAAGGTCTAAACGACTCGGGAAGAAACAAAAGAAAGTACCATTAAACCAAGAAGATCCAAAACGTAGTTAAACGTCAAAGAATCGTACTTCATTGGACCAGATTTTGTGACTTTCTTATTGGAAAATGAGCCCAAACATAAAGAAGCTATGTCTTCATTCGGAATCATTGTTATGGAAAAAATGCGGTCAATAGTGAAATAAATCCATACTAAACAACCATACATGGGAATTGGTTGATCTTCCTCCTGGAAACAAACCGTTGGGATCTAAATGGATCTTTAAGAGGAAAATAAAAGATGATGGTACTATTGACAAGTATAAGGCAAGACTTGTGGTCAAAGGGTATAGACAACGAGAAGGTCTTGACTACTGATACATTACTCTCCAGTTACAAAATTACATCCATACGAACGTTAGTACGTTAGCTGCGGTTTATGGTCTTGAAATTCATTAAATGGATGTTAAGACGGCCTTCTTAAATGGAGAGTTGGAGGAAGAAATTTACATGGAACAAACCTGAAGGGTTTGTGGTTCCAGTAAAGAAAAGAAGTCTGTAGACTTGTTAAGTCCCTTTACGGATTAAAACAAGCACCCAAACAATGGCATGCTAAATTTGACCAAACAATGTTGTCAAATGGATTTAAGATAAATGAATGTGATAAAGTGTGTACATTAAAAATGTTCCAAATCACATAGTCATTGTTTACTTGTATGTGGATGATATGCTCATAATGAGTAATGACATTGCTAACATAAATGCTACTAAGTGTATGCTAACTAGCAAGTTTGATATGAAAGACTTGGGAGTTGCTGTTTAATTCGGAAATTAAAATCCATAAGACTTCTCCAAGGTCTAGCATTGTCACATCTCATTATATTAAGACAGTACTTGAAAAATTCAAGCACTTGGGCTTTAAAATTGCAAAAGACTCCAATTGATGTGAATCTTGCCATTAGCAAAGAACAAAAGGCCAGAGCATATCATAATTGGATTATGCTCGTGTGTTGGGTTGCTTAATGTACATCAATGAATTGTACACGACCAGATTATAGCTTGTGCTATAAGTAAAATGAGTCGATATACGAGCAATCCAGGCCAATCTCATTGGATGGCCAGAAACGAGTTTTGGGGTATTTAATACATACCCAGGACTTTGCTTTGCATTACAATAAATATCCTGCGGTCATTGAGGATACTGTTGATGCAAATTGGATCACCGGATCAACTGGATTCCAAGTCCACAAGTGGATATGTATTCACTATTGGTGGGGAGCGGTATCTTGGAAGTATCCAAACAAACTTGTATTGCCCGCTCTACAATGGAGGCTGAGTTCATAGCCTTGGATAAAGCCGTGAAGAAGCTGAATTGGCTCCGGAATTTCTTGAAAATATTCCATTTTGGCCCCAAACCGTGGCACCAAATATGCATACATTATGATAAGTCAAAGCAATTGGAAGCTGGGAGCGTTATGTATAACGGTAAGTCTCGCCATATACGACGAAGAACATAAAACCGTTATAGACAATTACTCTCTAGAGGAATTATCACGATTGACTATGTAAAGTCAATGAATAATGTGTCGAGATCCACTTTACAAAAGGCCTAACTAAGAAGGTAGTGAGAAGTCATCAAAGGGAAATGGGACTGTGGCCGAGAACAAGTCATAGTGGCGTAACTCTACCTAGAAGACTGGAGATCCCAAGATCTAGGTCAAGGAGATCACAAAGTCATTTATGACGGTTCAACATTGTCAACTAAACTTTTGGTCAATTCTCGTGATGAGACAATGTTCAGTACCAAATAAAGCATAGAGTTTTTAATGATTTCTAAATTTGATACAGGATATATCAAATAGTGTATCTACGATGACACGTTTAGGAATCACCTATGTAAGTGTTGAAGTGTTAGCCGCTTCAAGGAGAACACAGCAAGGCCAGTTCTCTACGCACTTATGAAACCAGGCGTGTTCATGGCTGAAACGAACACAAACATGAGAACCAAGACGGTTAAGGGTTAGTTTGTGTGACTTGTGGTTGTCTAGGTTACACTTAAAGTTCGACGGTTCAAAGATATCAAATCTACCAGTGATCGAGTATATCCGACATAGAAGTTCACTACGGAAAGTTCAAAGGGAAACCTACTTATCCAGATGCAATTAATCCTTACTTGTGAATCACACAGTTTTTCATGCATACTTCCGTTATATAGCCATTCCCCATTCATGTGGGGGATTGTTTGGTTTTTAAGTAGTTAATTTAATATATTAAATACTTAAAGAGGTGAATGGAAATGGAGGGAAATGTAAATTTTGAGTGAAATTTTAAGTTCCCCCTCCCTTGGCAGATGGGCATTGTCCCATATTGGAAGAGGAAGAGGGTTTTTTATGGGTATATAAGCAATTGCTCTTCTTCTAGCTCTTAAAGAGTTGAGAAGAAGGCAAGCCTCGCGCCGTCGTCGTCGTCGCTCGCTCGGCTCGGCTTCGGCTTCGGCTACGGCTACGGCTACGGCTTCGGCTTCGGCTTCGGATTCGGATTCGGATTCGGATTCGGATTCGGATTTGGTCAAATGATCGATTGATTGATTAACTTTTTGGACCAAATTTATTTGTTAATAGTAAAATATTAACAGAAATGTTATTAAATATTTGGTTTAATAACAAAATATTAATATTAAATATTAATATTAAATCCAATCCGTTTTTCTGTTTTGGTAACAGAAAAGTAACTACCCTCTTCAATTTTCCCTCTTTATTTTCCCTCTTTATTATTGAGTAAATGGCCATTTATGTAATGGCATTTATGTTGTGGGCGTTTTGCATAAACAACCATTCTGAAGAGACCCAACTTTGGCTATAAATACAACACTATTCTGCTCAGAATTTTAACTACAATTTTCTGAGTTTCCTCTCCTTCTTCTGCATACTTTTAGCATCAAAACAAAGCAAAAAGTAAGTGTGATTTGCTACCGAACTTTGTGTTCGCTGAAACACTGGGGGTTTGAAGTACCACTACACTAGTGTGTAATTCGTTCNGTAAGTTGAGAATTATTTAGGACATTTGTGTAAGTTTTCCAATTTATTATATATTTACCTGTATTTTATTAAAAAAATTCTTGTATTCGTAAAATATTAATTATCACATATTCATTTGTAAATTTAATCATTGAAATCATGTGAGCACAAGTGTTCATTTAGTAATTTTTTAAAAAGAAAATTTAAAGGAAATACTTGAACTCATAATAAGGATTGAACATATAATAAAAATTATTTGCTAATGCACTGATGTATTTTGATCCAATCGCAATGAGCGTACTAACAAAATATTAAGCTAGCAACTTTTTATTTTGTCAGTACGTTTGATCGAGTTAGACTCCTCCAATATTGCAATTTTCTTCTGGAGAACGACGGTCCTCCAACAATAATATATTAAATTAGCATATAATTTAAATAAAATTGATATTACGTAATATCTCAATCTCAAGGCTCGAGGAGTAAAAAAAAATATAGTTAAACTGCAACAAAGGCAATACCTTTTAAGACGTACTAAAATTAGGCACTGCATAAAAGAGATTACATAAAATAAAATCTATGGGATAAGAAGAATTGGTTACCTGAACCAGTAAAACTGTCATAATTTTGTATAGATGCAGGAATGCTAATTACCAAAGGCTACTCTTGAAGAACACAAATTTGAAATTATAATATATTAAAGTAAAAGAGATAATCAAATTAATTTTTTCGTACAAATACAAGCAGCTTGAGCTGGCATAACAATTAGTAATTTTAACTATAGAACATATAAAAAAAGATGGCATAAAAATTATAGTAATTTTAACTATAAACCATTGAACAAAAATAATCTTGAATTGATAAAATCTTCAATTGTTATGACTTAAGAATTTCTAACCAATTTTATGTTACGAATGCAATGATTGAAACAACATGTACAATGTGTAAATAAGTCAATTTAAAACTAATGATCATATATCAAATATTATAAACAAAAATCATAATTGACAACTTTTCAATTTGCAGTTATTTGCTTAACCTTAAGAACATGTTATAGGTTAGAAAATTTACCTCAAATCACAAGCAAATTTACCTATATAGATGTCGATAATATGAAGAGCGTATGATAAAAAAGGTAAAAATTGTGGCTTCTTTTATAGAAGTGGTCAGCTCCTCCATATTGACTACCTTATATTAAATTATTTTGGTCCTAAAATTCTAAAATCCGAAAGAGAAGACACAAAACCTACTATTGGTAATCTAAACCTAAACGAAATCCTAACCCTAATTAAACAAAGAAAAGACACACCATAAGTAACAATGAAAATAAAAGACACAATGTAAGTAAAGCATTGTAAACTAATAAAAATCTATTCTAGTCTAGAATTCTAAACCTAAACGAAACAAAAAATATACAAAAAAAATACGGTAAGAATCCAAAACAAAGTAAAATCTAAAGAATCATAAACCTAAAGGAAAACACACGCAATTATATTTTCTCCTAAAAGGAAAAAATTAATTACCACAATTACAATTATAACCAATGTAGAATTCACTTACTAAGGGTAAAAAAGACGATCAATATTTCGATAGGACCTTCGTGCTTTTAATATAGTACAGATATAGATATAGATAGATATAGATACAGTATTATCTCATTTCTCGTTTATCCTAAACTTTACACAATAAAAGAACATTTTACACTTCTATATACAATTTTAGCTCCTTTTCACTGCCTATTCCTCTATTCAAACCCCACCAGTTCTTGCCAAAAAAATTAAAAAATACCTTTTGTTGAAAAAATAAAATAAAAAAACCCTTTTTTAAACCCAAAAAATGGGAAATTGCTAAAATTAACTTTAAACCCCACGATTAATCATCTCCATATACTGCTGTAATGACTGTTCTCTCTGTAACCTCATTTCTTCGTTAAAATTTGTTATGAACGCTTCCACTCGCCGGTTCAACTCGTCCTGACTCGGCGACGGTTCAAGTACGGCTTTCCTCTTGTTTTCAATTTGAACCGGAGATTGACTTCCATGATTCTGCTGCCACATGTTCAGGTGCCTCGTGAGCGGCACGTGACGACCCTCTGTTATATTCTTCCATGTACTCTCTAATGTCTCATGTCTCTTCACTCTTGCTACCCTCAGCGATTTCACCCCTGCAATTCCAAATATTTACAGAATTAACCTAAAGAAGTGTTTGAACTCACTTACAAAAGAAAAAAGATATTTTTAAAATATACTCATGACTTAAACATGCTAATATAATGTTTATATAACAATAAAGAGAATTATTCAAATATAAAAATGTATATGATTCATTTGTACGGATGAATAAGAAAATAATATAGTAGCATAAATTGGAAGAATATAAAAGAGTAATAAATAGGAGTATAAATTTTTTAGAACTATAAATTTTCAGCCACTTTCAAAATAACAGCGATAAAATATATATTTTTGGTTAAAATATACATATTTTATGAGAAATGTATAGTATTTGTTACCTTCAGGATTCATTCTCGTAAGCGGTTTCCGGTGACCGAACCGGGAAGAAACCAGCGGTTTCTCCGTTGCTAGCTGTTGAAGAAGCTCCGTTTCCACTTCAGGCAACGGCGTAACAACGGAATTCGAAATCACAACCTCATCATCGTTTTCATCTTCAGCCACCTGCTGCGGTTCAATATTTACCGGTTCAGCCTTCACCTCAAACACCTCCGATTCATCCACCGGCGTTAACTCAGACATCTCCGGTTCACTCAAGTTAACGTTTGCCTGGGAAATTGCTATCAAATCTGAGGGCGGAGTTGATCTGGCAGAAATCAACGGCTGTGATTCACCGCTAGAATGTTCCTTACGGTGTGATCGAGAAGTGGCGGCGATCATGATGATTATACAGTTGAGTACAACGTAGAGGTAAGGAGGCTTCAGCCAACTGGAAATCAAGCTGCTCCAAATCGTAGGAAATTCATATATAACCAACGGAACAGAGGATTTTACGAGCATAGCTGAAGAAACTGCGCCAATTGAAATTAACAGAACTTTCATTGATAACATTAAGTTGCTCGTCGATGGTGCCATTTTCGTAAAAATTTGGCTATGTGGTGTAATTTTGCAAGCTGAAATGGCTGTTATTTGAGAATTGAGAGTGAAGAGCTGGTGAAGAAGATGGAAGTGCAGACTACAGAAATAGTGTTGGGAGAGAGGAGTATAAATAAAAGATGGAGGGCTGATGACGCGTGTTTGTGGAATGGGATGAAATCTGAGCCGTCAATTAGGTAAAAGAAAGTAGGCAAGACGAGTTTGGCTTCTTTTTTTTGTTTGTTTGTTTTTTTGTGCTCGCGGGCTACGAGTTCATTAGAACCCATAAATTTATATGTAAAAATCTACTGAAATCTAATAAATTTGATAATTACACCCAATAATTTTAATAATTCAATGAATTTTATGCTAAAAATCTTAAGAACTGAACTCGTTAAATTTATTTTTCAGATCCCCTTTTGTATATTTAGTACTTATTTTGGCACCCAACTAATTTAAAATCAACTTAATAAATTTCACTTTGAATATAAAGTTTTTGATTAAAGACAACTTCATGCGTAGTACTCAAATCGAAACTTCTAAGGCTCGTTGATATGAGTAATAAGGGATAATTAATTACGGGATTAAATTTGAGATATGTTTATCCCACCTTTGTTGGGATAAAATCGTAGTATAACTAGTTTCAGAATTAGTTATTCCAAAATTAATTAATTCATTAATCATAAAATAACTTATTTCCCAACGTAACTATCCCTTAGAAGCGAATTAAAAGAAGTACTTATCACCTTATCATAACGTTTGAGTTTGAGTTTGACTTTGAACTGAGAGGGAGTAGAGTTGCCACGAATCAATTATGGTAGTTGATTAAGAATAATTATTACTTGTATGTTACTTCATGCATGGAATTTGGTTTACTGATTTTTTATGCTAATATAGCTTACCTACTGTACCAAATTATGACATATAATTGTCATTTAGATTATATGATAATATTGTAAAGCCTGTACATTGTTGTAAGAGTAAAATTTGCATATACATACATTTACCAGTGGTTAAAACTAAACGATTACTTTATTATATTTTTTTTAAGTATTTCTAATTTATTAAAATGTGACTTATATAGTTTATTTGGTTTTAAATAAGAAAAAGTAAGTATAGTAGTTTACTTGAATGTTAGTTCATGCATGGATTTTAGTGTATTTTCTAATACGCTATTATATACCTTAACTATTGTATCCAATCATGATATATAATTGTCTTTTAGATAATATGATAGTATGAAACATCACTAATACGTAAAAACAAATCTACATGCATATATTTACCAGTTGATGAATTGAACGATTATTATATTTTTATTTTTAAATTATTTCAAACTTTAAGCTTTTTATTATATTTTAATGACATGATAGTATAGCCATAAAATTTAAATCTTATAAAATGTTCAAACTTACTAGTTTTAAAGTGTTTTTTTTATTTAAATTTTCGTGAGCAGTCAAAAGGGAGTATGTCTTTCTTTTATGAGAGAAGACTAATTAAATAACTATTTTACGTAGCCTATTTTTGACTTTGTGGGGGAAATGATCTTCTATATTCACTTACTATAATTTAAATAGAGTAAAATGATCATATAAAAATTACATTTATTTTACTTATTGATCTCCTTTATTGCCTTACTTTATTCTCTAAAAAAAGTCATACAAGTAAAATAATATTGATGAAGGACTAAAAATCAAATTTCCCTTTTTCTTTTGAGTATTAGGCGGATAGTGACAATATGCATATAGCTCCAGAAGATTTCTTTGTGCGTACTAATTATGTGGGACAATAAAATTTATAAAGATAAGAAATGGGAGATGTTGGGTTTAAGTCTTTAGAGTGAAAATGATGTTGTTGATACTTCTCTGTCAAAATTTGAGCTATATTTATTTATATTTTCTGACTAAGTCAAAACGAATATTATTGTATTTTGTCATTAATTAGTTATATTATATTAATTGAAAAAAATTATTAGAAGAAATCGATAATAAAAATTTAATAACTTTGCATCTCAAAAATAAACTAAGAAATATAGATAAAATTTTTTACTTTTTTTTTCCTGAGATCACTCATCCCAGTTTGGCTTTAGATCACAAATATTATTAAACCGGCCATGAGTATGTAATATGTGGAAGTAGTTATATGTATAGTTTATTAAAGTAAAATAATAATTCTCTAACACAAACGTTGTTTTTCCCAATCATTGATTGGGTTGAAAAGGTTATTGAATCCTATGTGAGCAATGACAATTACTCCACTATTTTTACTGGATTTTCTGATTAAAAAATTAAGGAGAACTTTTGGTTTAATAGATTAGTTATTTCATTTTTTCTTTATTTGCATGAGAAGTTGAGGACCTTGACTCTTAGGGAAGCTAGTTGGTTCGTGTTGTTATTTGTTGAACATATATTCTCTTTGATTTGATGCATTAGTTACACGATAAAAAGATACTTCCCCGATTCACTTTTACTTGGCAGGTATACTAAAATTAAATTTTTATTTTTATTTGTCACTTTGCGTATATCAAGATAAGACAATTTTTTTTTTCCTGTTATACCCACAGTATTTATTACTCCCTCCGGTCCAAAATAAGTGATTTTTTGGATGTTTTCACACAGATTAAGAAATCTACCTTTTAGCATTAATTAGCAATGGAATTGACCATATTAACCTTTACTATCTCACATAAACACTCCTAACACATATTCCAACACAATTTACTCCAAGGACAATGTAGGAAAAAAATAATTAATTCATTCTTTAAATCTGAAAAAATCACTTATTTTGGACCACAAGAAAAAGGCCAAAAAATCACTTATTTTGGACCGGAGGGAGTACTCAATTAATATGGGTATCATGGTAAATTATGCACTTTATTTACTATTTCTTAAGGGGCGTGAAAAGTCAAACGTGCCAAATAAAAGTGAACGGAGAAAATATTAGAGTGAAAATATATACCCTCTTTGTCTCGATTTATGTGATACTTTTTGCTTTTCAAGATTCAATTTTCTTAATTTTCACTGTGCATTTGAACATATAATCTTCTAACCTTTCGAAATAAAATTTACATATTCCATTTGAAAACTACGTAAAAGATACTATAAGTCACAATAATAAGTAGTTTAGATATTTTAAAGACATATAGAAAGATTACAATCAAAATATAATTCGTTGAATCTCAAATTAGAGCACCGATCACATAAATTGGGAGAAAGAAGTATTAATTGACGATAATAGTTTGAAATATAGTATGTTGGGAGAAAGAAGTACTCCTCCGGCTACTTTAATTGATCTTATGGTTGTTTTTACACATATTACGAAATTTATCTTTTAGTATTAATTAACAATAAAATGATCATATTAACCTGAATTTGTTCTTTGGGAATATAATATATATCTTTACATCGATGGTAACTTTGAAAAATGAAGTTAATTCCTTTTTGATATCTGAAAAATCAAATATGATTGTCGGGGCTAATGAACACCCCGATTTTCGGAGGGGCAAAAGAAACAAGGACATAACTATATGAAATCGGAGCTAGGAACCTCTCATATTAAGGTCCGAGCAAAGCGCTTACCACCGGTGCCATCGAGACGACGACTCCCAAATCCGGTTCGAGCTCCAAGACCTCGAAAAACATTACCAAATAGTTGCAAACGACTGTCGAAGGGCCGTGATATTCGTGCTCAACCGGATATCACGGCGTGAATCTCGGCATGTATCGACAGCCGATCAGTGATTAACGAAAAAGAAGATTTTTTTTACCCTTTTTAGAGTTATACTAGGGATGAAACTCTCCTACTATATAAATGGAGTGATTTTTATTCAAGAAGAACGCTGTGACACGCATATCAAGGCAATATAAACTTGTTTTCTCTACTTCTAAGTTATTTCAACGTTCTTATTTTGCTCATAGTTCTTCACATATAATTTGGCTTCGAACCCAAGGCAGAACAACTGTTAAGCTTAGGTCCGAGCCCGGAGTCAATACCACAACTGGTTTGGTTATTTATTTCACTTTTAATTCGCTTATCTAACGTTATTGATTACTTATATTAAATTAATCCGCATATCCTTAAAACCGCGTATAAATTTAATTATTATTCAATTTTAAAGATAAACAATTATGAACTAGAAAAAGAATTTAAAAAATTAATTATATTGGACCGAAAGAAGTATCAAGTAACCAAAAACCACAAATAACTTTTTAACCTTTGACACAACCTTCATATGTGGCACTTTGTGAAATATTTAAATCAGATGCGTGCGCACACACCATAAAAGAATTATTTAAATGTACGTTAAGTGGGTGGAAGCTATGTACCATGATTTAGAAGCCCGGTCCTATGGCTGCGCCGATGTTATATGGACCGACTTGTGGTTGGCTGCTTCCTTGCCGACAATTTGTTTTTTCCTACATTGGTCAAACAAAATTGGAGTACTAGTTTTACCTTTCTCCCAATATTGACATAATTTGGCTGAATGCAATGCTTAAGAAATTATAGATTTTCTTGACTCATATGATAAACATGGATAAAAGGGCAACATGCTGAACAAAGTATTCCAGGTTTATGCAAGGCTCGGGGAAGGGTTGCATTTTAAGGAATGTGATATTATATAATCGACCCTAATACTAGTATTAGTGGCTGCTTCTACGGTTCGAACCCGTAACCTATATGTCATACGAAAATAACTTTACAGATACTCTAAGGCACCCCTTCATGTGATAAACATAAGAAATATTTTTGTACCAAATAATTTACATTTGTATTTTGCGTGAACTTTAAATATTATTTCCTTCGTTCCATACTAAGTGACTTTTGGCCTTTGGCACACCCCTTAAGAAAATACTAACTCTTAGAGAAACTTTTTTTGACTAAATAATTTAGTTAAAATTTGCATATTGTTAATTAACTTGACATATTCAAATTGGTAAATAAGGGAAAATTTTGAAAAAATAAAGTTAATTCCTTCTCGATTAAATAAAAGGACACTTATTTTGGACCAAAATAAAAGGGTCAAATGTCACTTATTATGAAAAGGAGAGAGTAATTTTCATGGTTCAATTTAGTTCAACTTTTAATCAAATCCATTATTTTAGATTTAAAAGTTGTATTATATTTTATTAGTTAGAGTTTATAAATGTTTGGAAGGACAAAAAATGTTTTCTTTGATAAAATGGTTTTTTGTCCTTTACTTAATTGTTGAAAATGATTTTCCAAGGAAAAACAACCATAAAAGAGGAAAAAGACTTTTCTTTACAAATACTCAACTAATATCACTTGTTTTAATCAACATTTAAACACTATTGTCAACTTTTAAGTGCCAAAAGTACATTCGTCACGTTTCCTTCGTACTCCGCCATCCATCTTGGATGTGTGTCTATATATATATATATATATATAAAATTAAATATTGAATAGTGATCTAAACCTGATTTTCCAATATAAAACATATTTTTACAAAAAAATATTTTCATGGATAACATTTTCCGCTATTCCAAATATACCATGAATAGACTATAGTAACTCTCAATATTATTTTGCATGCGGGTTTAAGTTCCGTAGTCTTTCTGTCAAATTAGGTGTACTATTTATGTGATATTTTCTAGAATTGATGTAATATTTCAAGAAGGTTGAGTGCACTTGATTGAATATTATGTTATTTATCCAAAAGGAAGACGGATCAATTCCCACTCAGAGGCGTATCTAGGTCTTAGGATATAGGTTCACGTAAATCCATGCCCCTCTCCCTAAACCATGCATAACAATATTATATTTCTTCAAATTTACTTAAATATATGTGTGCGCGTGCACCCATGCTCAAGGAATCCTATGGTGCAATAATTATTGGGTGCACCTCAACAAGTGAAATTGACGGTTCAAATCCCACTTCAGACGATCTTGTTTTCAATATAGAATACATAGATTGTGAAAATTAGTAAAATTTCAAAAAGAATATAATTTGAACCAATAATTTCAAAGTGTAGTGGGTTCAGGATAAGAGACTAAATTAAATACGCCAAATATACATTCTTGATCCACCTCTTTACAATAGTGAACCCATTCTTTTGAAATCCTGCCTCTGTTCCCACTATTATTTTTCTCCTTTTTAGTAGCGCACTGATATAATATTCTTATAATCCTAGGTTCGCCTCTAATATTGTGATCGAGGAGAGAAGTAAGAAGTATAGATTGATCCAATAATGCGAAGAAAAAAAAAAAGAAAATAGAGTCGAGGTGGGTCAGGGCATGGAGTTATGGCAAATTTGATGAAAATGTTTTAGAGTACTCTTCCGTTCGAGTAAATAACGAGTAAATCTAGTAGATTCAGTGGAATTATTAAATAAAGAAATTTCAGAGCAAAGAAAATGACTTTTTCCTTAGAGTCAATTCAGGCAAGCAGTGATCAATGCCCATAACTTTTTTGGTTAAAATGACAATAATTTTCATTACTCCATTGAGGAAGCAAAGACTCCTTATTTGCAGTTTTGTGCTTTGCACCGTCCATTTTATGAGTGACTGCCACATCAATCGCATGTACATGTACTTGGCTATATTTGTAAATTATAATATTGTTTGCTAGTGTGTATATAAGTTTAATTAACTTTTTCTCTTTCAACAATATTCGTTCAGATGCTAGAAAGAAAATGTAAATTCAAAACCAATACTCCTAGTTATTTAATTCCATAATAATAATAATAATAATAATAATAATAATAATAATAATAAAAAAAATGTCACCACTTAGCCTTTTCCTTGGCTCAAATAGTTGTTATTCCCTTTTCCCTCACTCAAAATTCTAAAAATACCACAAAAATTGATAACAATACTATATAGTACTCTGATATTATCTTAGAAAAACAAAGACTGGATTCAACTACGTACTGCAAATAAACATAATTGTGAACAACCATTAAACAACAACAAGCCATTACGTACGAACTCAAAGTAGTTGAAGTGTGAACAAACGATATAAATTAAAAAAAAAAAGGGAATTGAGCAGTTGTGAATGGAAGTTCATAAATAAAAAATTTCGTTCATAAAGGACAAGACAGAGTAGGAAAAAGGATCCTTCTCATAGTGTGGACATGTAGGAAATTTTTTTCTTTTTCATGTTCATCCTGTATATATATTAAATAAATGAATAAAAAATATAATTATTTTATATAAATATAAATTTTTGTTACGTAATTATGATTAAGTGATACATGTTCTCATTTTTGTTTGCGACCCCCAAATATTAAATCCTCAAACTTTTATCAACTCTGACGCTAATCCCATATTATCCCTACGTCACCAAATCGCTATCTATTTAATGAGATATGTTTTTTAAAATTTTTAAAAAAATAATACTATTATTAGGTTTCTTATTAGTTATTAGTTAAATACATATGAAGACACCTAAAATTGTCACCATTTTTTATTGAGACACCTCAAATATGCTTTGTTCCGACTGAACACTTATAGTGGCTCAAATGTACCAATCAAACACATTCCACTGAAATGGTTGATGGCGTTGTTTTACCAAAAAACTTCAAGCCTTGTTATTAAACTAATTAAATAAGAAGATATGGGGCAAATCCTAGCCGACATAATTTATCCTAGATCTGAGATACAACAACAACAACTACCCAGTAAAATCCCACAAAGTGGGGTCTGGGGAGGGTAATGTGTACGCAGACCTTACCCCTACCCCGATAGGGGAGAGAGGCTGTTTCCGATAGACCCTCGGCTCAGAAAGACGGAAATAAAAAACAAGAAAAGACAATTCATTAGTAACTCCAGTAGAAACCGTAATAGTAACAAAATCAAAACAACCAAAATATGAATGACATGCAATAACAGTAACCAGAACCTAAGGTCCGGGGCTAAGATAAACAACAAGGATAGTGTGGATTCAACATAAACTGCAAGTCATCTAAGATCAACCCTAATCCAACCCCGCCTCACCTATGAAGTAAGGAAAGCTCTACTACCCCCTAACCTACAACCCTAATGCTTGACCTCCAGACCTTCCTATCAAGGGCCATGTCCTCGGAAATCTGCAGTCGTACCATGTCCTGCCTGATCACCTCTCCCCAATACTTCTTAGGCCTCCCTCTACCTCTTCTCGTACTAACCATGGCCAACCGCTCACACCTCCTCACCGGGGCATCAAGGCTTCTCCTCTGCACGTGCCCGAACCATCTGAGCCTCGCTTCCCACATCTTGTCATCCACTGGAGCCACGCCCACCTTCTTCCGAATATCTTCGTTCCTAATCTTGTCTATCCTAGTGTGCCCGGACATCCACCTCAGCATCCGCATCTTTGCTACCTTCATCCTCTGGATATGGGAGTTCTTAACCGGCCAACACTCTGCCCCGTACAACATGGCCGGTCTAACCACAGCTCTATAAAACTTACCTTTGAGTATCGGTGGCACTTTCTTGTCACACAAGACTCCAGATGCAAGCCTCCATTTCATCCAGCCTGCCCTATACGATGAGTGACGTCCTCGTCGATCTCTCCGTCCCCCTGAATCATCGACCTAAGGTACTTGAAGCTATTTCTCTTGGGGATGACCTGAGATCTAAGCCTCACGTCCCTGCCTACTTCCCTCGACTCAGCGTTAAACTTGCACTCCAGGTGCTCTGTCTTAGACCTGCTCAATTTGAAACCCTTAGACTCGAGAGTCTGTCTCCAAACCTCCAATCTCTCGTTAACACTGACCCTCGTATCATCAATTAGAACTATAACATACACCATGGCATATCCCCTTGAATATGGTGTGTCAATGCATCCATCACTAAGGCAAATAAGAACGGGCTAAGCGCAGAGCCTTGGTGTAATCCCATAACAACCGGAAAATGCTCCGAGTCATCTCCCACAGTCATACATGTCCTTGATCGCTCTTATGTAGGCTACCGGCACGCCCTTTTCCTCAAGACATCTCCAGAGCACCTCCCTAGGAACCTTGTCATACGCTTTCTCCAAGTCAATAAACACCATGTGCAGATCCTTCTTCTTATCCCTGTACTGTTCCACCAACCTCCTAATAAGGTGGATAGCTTCCGTAATGGAGCGGCCCGGCATGAACCCAAACCGATTGTCGGATATAGACGTCGTCTTCCTCACCCTCATCTCCACCACCCTCTCCCAGACTTTCATGGTATGGCTAAGTAACTTGATACCCCTATACTTGTTACAACATTGGATATCACCTTTGTTCTTGTACAACAGTACCACTGTACTCGACCTCCATTCCTCCGGCATCCTCTTCGTCCTAAAAATTACATTGAACAACCCAGTCAGCCACTCCAATCCTGCTCTACCCACACACTTCCAAAACTCAATCGGAATTTCATTTGGCCCGGTCGTTATACCCCTACTCATCTTACGCAAAGCCCCCATGACCTCCTCCACCTTAATGCACTTGCAATACCTAAAACCTAGGAGACTCTCCGAATGTCCCAAGTCACCTAGCGCTATATCCCAGTCCCCCTCCCCATTTAGAAGACCATAGAAGTACGCTACCATCTCTGCTTAATCCGGGACTGTCCCATCAATACTCTACCATCCTCGTATTTGATGTACCTTACTAGGTCCAGATCCTGGGCCTTCCTCTCCCTCGCTTTAGCCAGCCGAAACAACTTCCTGTCCCCGCCTTTCTCCCCCAATTCCTCGTATAGACGACTAAACGCTGCATTCTTATCCTCCGTGACCGCCAACTTTGCCTCCTTCCTAGCCACTTTGTACCTCTCTCTATTCGCTCTCCTCTCCTCCTCACTTGTGCTCCCTGCCAACTTCGCGTACGCTACCTTCTTCGCCTCCATTTTACCTTGGACTATGTCATTCCACCACCAGTCGCCTTGGTGCCTGCCAGAAAAACCCTTTGATATACCTAGCACCTCTCTCGCCGCCTCCCTCACATAGTTCGCCGTCGTTGACCATATAGTGCTCGCGTCTCCACTACTCTTCCAAGCTCCCATAGCGGATAACCTCCCCTCCAACTCCTGGGCTTTATCCTTGGTTAAATCTCCCCATCTAATCCTCGGTCGTCCACGAGCATACCTCTTCTTCCTCTTCATTATAATGCCGATGTCCATCACTAAGAGCCTATGCTGAGTCGCGAGGGTCTCTCCCGGGATAACCTTGCAATCCTTGCACAACCCTCTATCACACTTTCTGAAGAGAAGGTAATCAATCTGAGTCTTCACCGACGAACTTTGGAAAGTAACCAGATGCTCCTCCCTCTTCGGAAAAGTCGAGTTCGCAATCATTAACTCAAAAGCCTTAGCGAAGTCTAACAGCGAAGTACCTCCTCCGTTCCTATCCCCAAGGCCAAAGCCACCATGCACCTCGCCATAACTACCAGCAGCCGGTCCAATATGGCCATTAAAATCCCCTCCAAGAAATAACCTTTCAGTAGGTGGAATACTACGTACAATCTCGTCCAAGCCCTCCCAAAAGCGCCTCTTAACCTCCTCATCCAAACCCGCTTGCGGCGCGTAGGCGCTAACTACATTGAGGATGCACTCACCAATCACCAACTCAATAAACATTAGCCTATCACACTCGCCAACCTCAACCACAGACTCTCTAAGATACCTATCCACCAAGATACCCACTTCATTATTACCCCTCACGACTCCAGAGTACGACAACTTATACCCGTCCGCATTCCTCGCCTTCGACCCTGCCCACCTAGTCTCCTGGACACAAACGATATTAACCTTTCTCTTCTGGAGAATCTTTGCCAACTCTATAGACTTACCCGTCAGCGTGCCTATGTTCCACGACCCGATCCTCAATCTACAAGCTCCCTCTCTCCCCTTACCCTCCTTTCCTCTCGTCCCAACCACTGACCCTCTCCCCACCCCCCTTCTCACCCCCGACACCCCTCGAGGACATGACCTTACTCTACCATCCCAGACCACAGCCACTATACCTACGGCAAACTCCGGAAAAACACTAACACAGACCCAAGCTAGAAAATAACCAGTTGAAACTACAAGTATTATAATAATATGCTTAAAGTGATGCTAACTAAATAGACACAATTTAACTAACATAAAGAAAGAGACAAGAAAGCGGGAGGTACCAACTCCAGATGGAAAGAACCTAGAAATATGACTTGATGCACCCGAGGTCACGGAAATCTATCGTGCGTCCTTCCAACTCCCGCCAACCTTTGCACACACTAGCCGGTGATGCTCCGCTCTACTCGCCTGTATGCCCCGCGCTTGCCTGGCAGCCGCAACAATTCCCGCGAATAGAACCTGGGTGCTTTGGAACCCGATGTCCAGCCCTTGTGACTGCCAAATGGCCTGCTCTCCTATACTTGCCCGTGCACCTCCCACCCGTCACCAAACAGCCACCAAAAGTGTTACCTGAAACACACACAACAAACCACGGGACCAAGAAAAGGAGAGGAGGGTGGGACTATCACCGGTATGGATTCGCCGAAAATAGTGCCGATCCGAGAAACAGTGGTGCGATGAGGAAAGGTTTGAAGAAAGGGAAGCACAGAGGAGGGTGTTGTGATTGGAGCCGCAAAAAGAAGAAGAAAGATGAGACAGCGCCGGTGGGGCGACGGTCCTCGGCCTAGCTACTGCTAGGGTTAAAAGGAAGGGGAAGAAAGAGAGAAACGGGTGGAGAGAGAAAGGAGAGAGAAAGGAGAGAGAAAGGAGAGAGAAAGAGAGGGACGAGTGCCGGCGCTGGAGATTTGCCGGTGGAGAGATTACCGTTAGAGTAATCGAAGAGAGAGAGAAAGGCGTGTAGGAGAGAAGGAGAGAGGAATCGTACATAAAGGCGGATGGCTTCATGTAAAACTTGGTTACAGTCGTGATTGGATTCCATAATGTAAGAAAAGGAAGATGGCTTCAATAATATCAAATGATAACGAAGAATACATTAAGGAAAAGAATCACCATTCTTGAACAAGATAGACTTCCGTACATTTGATAAAGTTGAACTACAAATAAATGCCAGGATCCTGAGATTTATCCTCCTTTTGGCGAAGAGCCTGGGAGGATGGTACCTCTCATCCCTCAGAAAAATGTATGTGTATCTCTGTGTTCCCATCAGCCCCCCTTCTGTTACCCTCTCTCATGATATTTATACCAAACACTTTCCTTACCCAGCGGTCCTTGACCGGAGTGCCTAAGTTCTTGGAATATCCTGTAAAATATTCCTCTAAAATGTCTAAGTGTTGAACTATCCGTTCGGGCCGAACTGAGTGCTCGACCTCGGCCGTAGCTGAATCATTCGCCGGTGAATTGCTTCCTGTATGTGACTTCGGCTTGGTTGACTCCTAGTCGTTCTTCCTTAAGTTAAATTCTTTTGATCAGATTTCTACCTATACAGTTAGTCCCTCCGCCTGTCGGGGTCGTCTTTGGACGAGCTCGACGGGCGGACCCCGCCAGTTTGCGAGTTGAGAAATTTGAGCATCTTGGTCGAGGGGCGAACCCTTCATAGCGAGATGACGATGTGATGTTTTGAGAACCATACCTGACCCTTACGTCAGTTTGAAATGACGTCAATTTCTCATGCGTTATTATAACGCACGTTCCCTATATGTTACGGCATTTCCTGTGCCTCCTCTGCTTTGGAGTTATCGTTGCAACCTTTGGTTTTCCCGCCCAGGGTGCTTGTATTCTTATAAACAGAGAAGAGAACTTCTCATTTGGGCTGCTGTGTTTCCTATAAATTATTTGAAAAACTCCAGGCTTCTCTATCCTTCCTCTTCAGATTCTTACGTCTCCTTCTCTCTTCTTTTGAAGTTTCTTGCCATTGTTACCCCCTCCACCTTAGCACTTATCATCTACATAACCAAAGAGAACATGGCTAGTGCACCTTCTAACTCTGGTAGAGTCGCCGGTACCATTGCGTCGGAAACGAATATGCCTCCCATAAAGAAAGGACAACCATTGTAGAAGATGAGAATTTTCCCATTGTGGATGAGATAATTCCACGCTCGGGGAAAGCCAGGACCAATTTCAAGAACTCACCTGACGCCGATCCTGAGCCCGTCATTTTTGTAATGGATGTTGCGGCGCTTGCTACGCTTAAGGCTAAGTGGAGGATTCCTGACCATGTTGAACTCATTCCCCCGGATAACAACGTCGTGCAGATACATCGCCCAGGGTATTGCGCATTTTATGCGTATCCGCTTGTTATCGGTTACATACTTCCCCTTCCTTCTCTGGCGGAGGACTTCTGTCGCTATTATGGGGTGTTCCCGGCTTAGCTTTCTCCGTATATATACAAGCTCTTCCTCATGCTTGCCAAGTACGCGGAACTGGCCGGCCGGGGGATTTCTCTCCGTCACTTGCTTCACCTCTTCGTACCCAGTTTTAACAGGGTACTATGATACATCTTCGTCACCGAGGGACCAAGGGCTTGGTGGTGAAGATGGATGATAAGACCAATCGCCTCTTTTGGGAGAACTTCTTCTTCGTGAGGAAGGGGCACGTGGTGTCAAATCCTAAAGGATTTCCTGAGGAGTGGAATTATGCCCGTAAGTTTTTATTATTACTATTTTTTTAAAATGGCTTCTCGTTGTCCCCTTCCAGCGATCTGATTGTTCTTCTTTTTCCCTTTTTCTCTACTTTGCAGCCGAGAAGGAACCTCCTCCATCGCTGTTCCACGAGAGATTCTGGCGTAGACCTTCTGCCAGTGAGTCGTCTCGTCTTGCCCTTGGTCGTTTTGCCCTTTGTTCTGTATTTTCCTCCCCCCTATTTCCTATTTGGTTTAAGCTTCTCTCGTTGGTAGGTCGGCGGGTCACGAGGAGGGCGAGGGCTCCCATACCTTCTTTTCGCCAGTCGATTCTCTCGATCGGACCTGCACCGATTGCAGCTGTAAGTGAGCGTTTAGGCCGCCACTAATTTACAGACTACGGCCCCTCCCAGACTCGTCCGTTGTGAGGTTGCTCGTCAAGCGGAAGCTCTGATTCCCGCAGTTCATTTGGTGGACGAATCGTCTCAAGACGATGGCGAAGAAGCTCCATTATAGAGGCGGAGAATAGGGGCTAGTGGGGTACTCATCATCCTGGGGCCTTCGAGGGGCGATCCCGTGTTGTTAGTGTCTGACCTGTTGGTGATGCTAATTTAGATAAGGAGACTGTATCCCCCTCGGGCGTGGAGGTGGTGCCCATTTCTGGCGTGGGGGAGTCTTCCGTGGTAGGGGGCAAAGCTCGAAGGCCGCTACGATCATTCCGAGTGGTCCATCGACTTCACAACAGGCTCGTGGTCCCTCTTCGGCCAATGAGAGGGGAAAGGGTGTGGCTATAGATGACTATGAATCCAGTTCGGATATTGACCTCGAGGACATAAGCATTTGAGGCGGGGTTCACTCCGGTGGAGGCGGGAACAGATGATTCCTCCCGCATGATCGAGATTTCTCCGGATTGTGATTTGTTGAAGGACACAGTGAGCCTGGTGCCCCAATTTGCCCTTCTTTGTTCCGCTACTGAAAGCAGGGCCCTTCAGGAGATCAGTGATGCTGGCCTATCACGGGGCGTAACTGGAATGACTTTGAGGGTGAGTTCTTTATTGCTTTCTTCGGTTTTTGTCTTCCACTCTTGCTGACTTTCTCTTTTTGTTCTCTCTTCTTTCTTCAGACTTTCATTTTGGAGATTGAGAGTATCCGCCGCGAGGAGAGGCGGGCTGCCACTTTTCTGAAAATGGCTTCAAAGTACCACCGATACCGTGACAAGTGCCGCTAGATGCATGCACGACTCAAGGCGGGCGGCAATCCTCAGTCCCTTAGGGAGGAGTTGGAGCGGAATGACGAGGACCTGATGCGGTCCATTGGCAGATGCAACAAACTCGAGGGGCTTCTAAGGGCTAAAGAAGAGGAGCTCAAGGTGGGCAAGGGGGTTGCGGATGACTATGTTGATCTTCAGGCGAAAGTGGTGGCCTTGTGGGCAGAACTTGAGCAGAGTGCTACTAGAGTCGCCGGTCTAAGCGTTGAATTGGCGGAGAAGGTGACCGAGTTGGAAAGGAAAGCGGCCGAGCTGGAGAGGGCAGAGGGAGCCCGAGTAGTGGCCTTGGCGAGGGCTGCGGCACTGGAAGATTTTATTCGCGTTCTCATGTGTGAACGAGCCACTGAGATGGAAACGGCCACTCTGAGGTAGCCGCGGCTTGATGAGCGAATTGGCAAGCTTGAGAGAGACGTCTCGAGCCTGGGTGATCAAATTGCTGCTCTCGAGGCTGAGAGGGCGCAATTGTTGACTTCGGCTCCTCCTGCGTCCGCCTCTGTTGACGTTCCTCGCCCTTTATATGATATGTGGATCCACGCTGAGGCTCAGCGTGATATATATAAGAGCTTGTTGGCAGCGGGGAATGTCTCTGAAGCCGCTTTCGAAGAAGTTCGTGTTAAAGCGCGTGAGGCCCAGCTTGCCTGCGGCTATGACCCCGCGACACCGGAGGCCAGTGAAGACAATGAGGCCGAGGACGGGCTTACCTTTGATGATGAACATTCTGATGGAGAGGTTGACGGTGGAGGTGAAGCTGCTGAACCGAGCAGAGAGAGAGATGACGGCATGGATGGGGATAATGCTGAGTGAAGATTTTGTACTTAATTTTTCCTCATGTATTTAGTTTTTCTGTATTTAGTTAGTTGGTTGGGGCCCCCCTTTTGGCCCTTTGGTAAGACGTTGCTTTCCCTTTGAACGGAACAGTTGATTTGTCCTTGATTATATGTCTTTAGCCTTTCCTTCTCTTTTCTTTTCGAATTTCTTGAATCTTTTCGCAATAATTCCCTGACTTTTGGTAGTTAATTCGAACGAGGTTGAATTTGACCTGCTAATTCGAGTGAGGTCGAATTTGACCTGCTAATTCGGGCGAGGTTGAATTTGTCTTGTTGATTCGAGCGAGGTCGAATTTGTCCTGTTGATTCGAGCGAGGTCGAATTTGTCTTGTTAATTCGAGCGAGGTCGAATTTGACCGGTTAATTCGAGCGAGGTCGCATTTGTCTTTGTTGATTCGAGCGAGGTCGAATTTGTCTTGTTGATTCGAGCGAGGTCGAATTTGTCTTGTTAATTCGAGCGAGGTCGAAATTGACCTGCTAATTCGAGCGAGGTCGAATCTGTCTTGTTGATTCGAGCGAGGTCGAATTTGTCTTGTTAATTCGAGCGAGGTTGAATTTGTCTTGTTAACTCGAGCGAGGTCGAATTGTCTTGTTGATTCGAGCGAGGTCGAATTTGTCTTGTTGATTCGAGCGAGGTTAAATTTGTCTTGTTAATTCGAGCGAGGTCGAATTTGACCTGCTAATTCGAGCGAGGTCAAATTTGTCTTATTTATTAGAGCGAGGTCGAATTTGTCTTGTTAATTCGAGCGAGGTCTGATTTTTCTTGTTGATTCGAGCGAGGTCGAATTTGTCTTGTTAGTTCGAGCGAGGTCAAATTTATTTTGTTAATTCGAGCAGGGTCGAATGTACACTTCGTGTGTTGGCGTGATATGTAAATTTGGCAAAGTTGCGTAAGAATTCCGTATGCTGCTTCGCTTATTCATTGGAGAATACTACATGTTGCTGTACAGTCCGTACATACATTCTAGGAGTCCCAGTCTATCTAGTCCCTTCATTGCTCGTCCTGGAGAGGTAGTTGATAGGCCGGGTGATGAATGTCTCGCTCAAGCTTCGGGATGTCTTAATGTATGTACGAGATCGTATTTTAGCTAGTTGTGTCATCGCATAGTGGCTTTAGCGAGCGCGTGGGTGAGTTTCACGCACTTGTGTTCTGTCTGTATGTTGGAAAGATTTGTATGTCTTCCGGGCTGGTGACCCAGTCCCAGTCCGTACAGATTTTTCCTTTATGGCGTTGAGTACCAACTTATTGGGGGGGGGGGGGGGTTGCTCGACCGTTGCCTGCAGGACAATATGGCGCGGAGCGTTTCTTTGGTGTGCTATTTTGATGGCGTTTGTTCCCTGCTTGCGCGTCTGTGAGGATGCCCCTGCACCTGTCCCACTCTGAAAAGAAATAGCAAGTTAAGACAAACAAAATCGTTTGTTACCTCGATTGGTTGGTTGGTGGGTTGAGCTGATATCCATCGAACTCGGATGACATCTTGTGGGCCTTTGGCTTGGTGTTTTTCCCGTCTCCGCTACTTAGGTTTGGAAAGTTCCATCCATCTGATTGGCAATGAACTGAGTGCTAGCTTTAGATCCGATCTCAGCCTTGTACTTAGCTTCGGTGTTAGTCGAATCTGGGTACTTCGTGGGCTAATGACTTACTTCGCCCGTTGGGATATTCGGGTTCAAGTCCCAATCCGATCCAGTCCCGAGTGCATGAAGATACAGAAACATAAGCCACACCACAAGCATACAGGCGAAAGGATGAAGTTACAACGAACGGGAAGTAGAACTAGAACCGAGTTTAGATCTAGAGGAAACTAAAACTTTGGCTAGGAAATCCCCACAGACGACGCCAAATTGTTTTTCCAAAAACCTTCAAGCCTTTTTATTAAACTAATTAAATAAGAAGATATGGGGTAAATCCTAGCTAGAGATAATTTATCCTAGATCTGAGATAGAAGGCAAGAATAAACAAGCATAGCTGAACGTATAACTTGGTTACAGTCGTGATTGGATTCCATAATGTAAGAAAAGGAAGATGGCTTCAATAATATCAAATGATAACGAAGAATACATAAAGGAAAAGAATCACCATTCTTGAACAAGATAGACTTCCATACATTTGATAAAGTTGAGATAAATCCAGGATCCTGAGATTTATCCCCCTTTTGGCGAAGAGCCTGGGAGGATGGTACCTCTCCTCCCTCAGAAGAATGTATGTGTATCTCTGTGTTCTCATTAACCCCCCTTCTATTACCTCTCTCATGATATTTATACCAAATACTTTTCTTATCCAGCGGTTCTTGACTGGAGTACCTAGGTTCTTGGAATATCCTGTAGAATTTCCTCTAAAATGTCTAAGTGTTGAACTATCCGTTCGGGCCGAACTGAGTTCTCGACCTCGACCGTAGCTGAATCATTCGCCGGTGTATTGCTTCCTAAACGTGACTTTGGCTTAGTTGACTCCTGGTCGTTCTTCCTTAAGTGGAATTCTTTTGATTAGATTTCGACCTATACAGGCGTGCTGTTGCACCTGTATAATGCTCGTATTCACTGTCCTTTACTGATGTGCTAGGAGTATTTTCGACGCATAAATGTAAGTTCATACATACTTTTATCTCTTAATTACTCTATTTTCACTTTAAAAAGCTACTAATTGTGGTTCACTTTTTGGCAAACTACAATCAGGAATGTCAAGCTAAAGAGTATATATTCTACACAGCGCAACTCATGCTATCAACTATATATGTCAGCGAAATATATATGATTGGTACATTTTGAATCTACTATAGGAAAAAAAAAAAAGCTTACTTAAACTCTTAAAGTATCTAAATAAAAAATGTATGTATTCAGCCTATCTTATTCCTGATTTGACGGAAGTTGAGTAAAAGCGGTCGTTTAACTAATTTAAATGGAAATATAAAGACTAAACTACTTGTGATGAACTACTATTGACTTGACTAAAGTACCATTTGGAATGATTAAAAACTTATTAAAATCTCAGACTGACTTAGAAAAAACTTGTTATTTAGACTTCCTATAAGCTGAAGTTTCCTTTTCCTCTTGTCAACCAAATTATTAAACATTACTTGGGAAATAATTTATAGAATCAGGGCACAGTTAGAGTACTGATGGAACAAGTTCGGCCGAACCTAGTAGCTTTAGTTTAAAAATTTGTCTTTGTCTTAAAAATTTGTTGAATATGTACAAATTACTAACTTATAACCCAGTAATTTAAAATGATCAAAATCCCAAACCCATAAGCTTAAAATTCTGACTCGGCCTCCGAGTAGAGAATAACACATTATACTTTGAAACAAACATTTGCTTTATATGTGCTTTGATGAGGAAACTTCAACCTTCAAAACCATGTACGTACAATACAAGAAAGGTACATTTCTGGTGTGAATATTATTACACTCTTTGCTACAAAATACAAAATCTTATCTTTAAATTGTTTGGCTTATAGTTATGGCCGGTGGTGAAACTAAACGGCCGTCATCTACATGTGGTGATGAATTGTGTCTTTTCTTATTATCTCCTTCAAAATTGCATTGAATTTAGTTTTATTATCCTTTTAAATGAGTAGTGGTGACAATTCCACATATTTTTCTCATTTTCTCTACTCATAATTTTTTATATCAATTGAATTCTAACAAATCATGTCATTAAATATACAACAACAACAACATACTCAGTGTAGTCCTACAAGTGAGGTCTGGGGAGGATAAAATGTACGTAGATCTTACCCTTGTCATTAAAAAGACAGAATGGCTGTTTCTGGAAATCATGCCATTAAGGATAAAATTGAAATACTAAGATTAAAAATTTATGAAAAGAAGATGTATCATTCTTTTGGGGACAATCATTAAACGCTTAATTATATTTATATGTCATGAAGATCTTAAACTAACTCGAATATTAAAGTGCAAAATTTTATTTATTTATTTATTTATTTATTTTTTATTTTAAAATAAAAAGGTCAAACGTTAATGAATAGGCTTTAGATAAGATGAGACAAAACAAGTGATTAGCTCAAGCAAGATATATATAAATATTAGGTCAGACGTACTCCTTAATTTAATGTTAGTTAACTTAATAATAATTATGGGAACACCTTGGTCCAAAATTGATCCTGGGAACTGATAGCTTAACATATTTTTAATACGTTAGGACAACAAATCCCTATTACATTGATGTTGATTATGGAGACAAGTACAATCTAATAGAATAGTTTGAGATTTGGTTGTCCAATATTTTCTTCTCTCTAAATTTGCATCTATACCCGTTTTTTGTGCCACATTTTAACTTGTGACCACTTT
Organism: Nicotiana attenuata; assembly: GCF_001879085.1. Lineage (NCBI taxonomy): Eukaryota > Viridiplantae > Streptophyta > Magnoliopsida > Solanales > Solanaceae > Nicotiana > Nicotiana attenuata. Next base: position 357,928 of record NW_017670815.1, read on the forward strand.
GCAAAAAAAATTGCAAGCGTACCCGCTTTTTCACATAACTTCAGCACACGGGGCTGAAGTAGCAAAGGCAATCACGCAAAACTTCAGCATTCTAGTAGCCGAGCCTGAAGTTCAGCTCTAGAGCTGAAGTTTTTGCTTTGTAACTGGCGAACTTCGGCTCTAGAGCTGAAGTTTCCCAGTTACAACAAAAAATATGCAGGAAACTTTTATTCGTGAGTATGTCCCATTTCCATCAACATAATTTTCCTCCAAATCTTCATTTTCTGCCAGCTTCATTTTCAGAGTTGAAAGCTCCACTGGTCATTTTGAACGATGCAGAAGTCTTTGATAAGTCATCATGGTTAGCTAGAAGCGCTTTGATGTGGGTGGGGAGCTCAGTTATATGGCCACCAGACATGGTGGCTCGAGCTTGCTCGAAGAACAGAACTTGAACTACTATCCTTAATGGGAGCAATTCGTTTTGAGCTGCATGCATGCAGACTTCCATGGATAATTTCTTGCAGTCTAATATTCTGCACAAACACTTTCTTTCATTCTTGTTCAGACCTGGATGCCCCTGCATTTTTCATAGTAAGAAGGGAAGACTTTAACTACTGTCATAACTCAACTGTCACAAAAACTTCAGCTCTAGAGCTGAAATTCGCCAGATACAAGAGCTGAAGTTTTTGTGTTGTAACTGGAAAACTTCAGCTCTAGAGCAGTTTCTATCTAGCTACAATTTCCTCTTCTTTTTATGGTTAATTATCGTGGCTGCAAGTCTGGTCGAAAGTTTCACAATATTCTGAACTTTTTGGTTAATTATCGTGGCTGCAAGTCATGTCTTGCATTGCCACAACGTAAATAGGGCTGAAGTTTTCATGTGAATATGAGTTTATCCACAGTTAGTGGCTGCTCAAGTATCTGATATTTCCAAGTTTGACAATACGCACCAGTTATCGAAAACAAAGGAAGCAACGGAACTGGATTTGCATTCACGGCTAGTATCAGGTTTGGCTAAGAAGAAGAAAGAAGAATAAGGAGGAAGAGGAGAAAGGTGGTGAAGTTATTTAAAAAGTGGGTACAAATTAAAAGTTTTAAAAAAAATGGGTATAGGTTAAATGGGGGCGACCAAATAGGGCGCCCCGTGCAATTTTTACTAAATTTTCAAGATTAATTAAAATTTTAACTGGCTGAAGAATGCTAAGTTATAATGAAATTTACGGTCTAAGTCAAGCTATTGAGTTCTATCGAATTCGTAAATCGAAGGCTAGCTTCGTCTCTGCTTGATTAACCAATATATATTTTCACCTTAAATTACACTTAATTGTGGTAAATGAAGTGGTTTGGTATAAACACAGGGTGTGGTTGAATATTTTCCGCCATCCCTCGACGTAGAGAACTACGAACAACAACAACATACCCAGTGTATTCTCATAAGTGGAGTCGGGGGACTGTAGTATATATCCAGACCTTATCCTTACCCTGTGAAGATAGAGAGGTTGTTTCCGGAAGATCCTCGGTTCAATAAAAGCAAAATCACATCAGTTATGACAACAAAAAAAGAAAAGAAAAGCGAAACAGTAACAACAGCCAGAAAAACTAAAACCGAAGCAAAGGAAACATCAGGTAATAATTGCGATCTAGAAATATTGAACACGAGGATAACACTAATGCTACAGGGACGTAGAGAACCACATTTTCAGTTTATCTAATATATGAAAAAATTCTACCATGTCTAATAAAAGAACAACTTGCTATAACATGGATCAACCAATAATTGATGGTACCATAGCTTAGTTCCCTGTTATGTTTAACACCTCCAAGAAAAAATGGGAGAAGTCACTGTGGAACTGTTCTAACATTTACAATATTTGCAGATTTTAGATAAATGGAGAAGCAATATAAATCCAGCGATAATTTATCGTCTTGATAACATTTCATGCGTTAACGATGAGAAATCATAACGGTATCCTGATTGCATTGGATCAACTGAAACTGCTGGCAAACTTGGCAAAGGTCTAATAGCTCCTGTTGGTGTTATTCCATTCATTAGAGCTACTGGCATTGCAGAAAACATGCTGCAAATTTGAAAAAACAACAGGTTATTACCTCGTCGTATAGCTAAGTTAGCCATACCACGATATTAATGGTCCATATTTAAGTTTTATGAAACCCCTGGATCTTGTTAGATCTTTCCTATAATGAGCTGAATTAACTCTATTCAGATAATTCGAACAATTTCATTGGAAAAGCAACATTAAACAGGAAATTATGCTTATGATAGATTAACTAAATTAGCACAAATCTTTCCGAATGTGAGATCCTAAGCAAGGTTGAAAGTTCGAAGCCTAGCAGTAGTAAATACAGTCAAATTTCTCTATAACAGCCATCCTCTATAACAACACTTCATTATAACGATCAAATTTATTTTTTTTGGAACCAATTTGTCATGTTATGTTATAATATATGTTCTCTCTATAACAACACTTCGCTATAGCAGCCAAAAAAATGTCCAGGACGATGTTATAGGGAGTTTTTGACTCATATCACTGGTCTGCTTTTAATGGAAAAAGCTTTGTGCTTCTTTCTTCTCCCATTTCCTCTTTTAACCCCCTGTATTGGGGAAATTTTATTTATATAAAGGTGACGTGTCAAGACACGTGGATTGGTCAAATGGTCAAAGAATCATGATTAGTCACGAGACAGGGGTTACAACAAATACGAGCAAAGAAAGATGAAGAGGCACGGGACATCAGTTAAGTAACACAGCGCCCGTACCTATATAAGCCATTTATATCCGAGAATCAAAAGGAATGAATCTGGCCATATAAAGGAGTGTAGATGCGACATTTAATGGGCATTAAATACTGAATACGTTAGAGAATATATTTCCTATGTAATGATTGTGTAACAGAGCATTTAATACATTTAATGTCTCATAATAGCCTCATTATAATTAGAATAAAACGGATATCTTCAAAAGTAGCTATAAAAAGGGAGATATACGATCAGTTGTAGACACGAAACATTGGGGAATAATATATTAATTTATTTTCTCTTGATTATCATTTTACTCTCCTTAATTACTTCTTTTCTCTACATTTTCTTGATTATCAGTAACCCGAGTTCTTCTAGATTCTAGCTTTGACTAAAATTTTATTTTTTTGGTTAAACAACTACCCTTATAATTAATAATTTCCTCCAATCCCCCCCCCCCCTCTCTTTTGGGAAAACGGGTTCACATGCTTGATGAAATGAATGAGGATTCTTACTCGTCGGTCCNAAAAAATAAGAAAATATATACCCGGTTTAAGTTACATCCCTTCGAAAAGAAGACGCCAAAAGAAAGATCGCCTCCCCCCACCCCAAGAAAGATCATCATCTCTCAGCAGTTAGACGGCGTGGTTGTTAAGGTTATTCAGCTGTTTTTATGGTAGTTGTTTCATCGCGAACGTTATACTATTATCCTTCATAAAACATCCAAGAACCAAAATTCAGAAAATGAGTTAGCCTAAAGAAGGGAAAAATACACCCAGCCTCAACAAAGAGGTAAACGCGATATGAACACCTTGCAAATCAAGATAATGCTTCGAGTACCTGGGGTTTCGAGCATAGGGTGATGGCGTAGATGCGTGTAAATATTGAGCGCTTCCCATCTGAATGAAAAAGCTGGACATAAGTAAGAGAGAATTCTTCATTTAGGATTTATAAAAACTCATTATATTCAATAGGCCGACCTGCTTAGTTCCACAGACCTGATAAAATTGCTGGTTCCCATTTGAAGCTTGATACAAGGTTTGAGGACCACCAAAATGATTTACCGTAGTAGGCACGAAAGGAGGTTGCTGTGGATTCAGCGACTTTTCTTGCTGCCAACGGATAGAAGTAGGACAATCAGTGCGCGATTACATGAATATGATCAGTAAAGAGAAATCATGCAGAGAATTGGGTAAAGGCCTTTTAAGAAAAACACATTCAACCTTATAAGCGCCTAAGTTGCTCGGACTCGGGTGCAAATATTGATCAAGCGGAGAATCGGAGCAGGAGATAAAAGGAATAGAACTGACAGAATATACAAGGTATTTCATTTTCATCAATTTTACCCTAGGCTTTGTTTTAATTTCCGAAATCATTGTATCTGCCCCAAATTTCTCCGTCGATTTTGTTCAAAGTACCCAAAATTGGTTGACCAGATCCGGTACGGATCCCACACCCACGTTATGTCGACACAGATGCGGCACCAAAAGTGAAGAGTCCGAGCAGCTTAGATTAGCGCTGCACATAATAACACTAACTTCCACAATCTTATGAAATCAATCTAGAGAATCAATGTTTACTACTTCTCTTGGACTTTACTAAAGAAGTAGAAAGGGGAAGAACAGTTAAGTATTAGCCTAGTGATATTTTGGTCCATCTGATTCCTGCGCGAGGCACTAATAAAGTAATAATGATTGTTATAACTTGCGGATTTTCAACTCTAACTGATAATGTTATAAAAGGAAGCACCTCGCCGAAGAGATCCATTACCTCATTCTTCACATTTTGCAAGGGGTTTTCTAAGATAGGCTGGGTATTCCATTGAAAATCTTTTATCAGTTCCTCAATTCCAGCATCAAATTTGTTCTTGTTTTCTATAACAGTAGAACTGGCATTCTGATCGATTACTGTTTTTGCTTCCGCCGCTGCAAAATTTGTAGACAAAGTCAGTGGTGAAAAACTCAAGCATGTTAGATCAACAACTCTAGTCAAATTAAAAGAGGTAAAAGCTCTCAGGAATAAGTAGCAACAAGAACATCAACAACAACAACAGCCCAGTGAAATCCCACACGTGGGGTCCTGGGAGGATAGTGTGTACGTAGACCTTGCCCCTGCCCTGAAAGTTAGAGAGACTGTTTCCGGAAGACCCTCGGCTCAAGAAAGATGAAAAGAAACAGTAAAAAACAAGCAATATCCACAAATAGGGCCAGAAAAATAATAACGACGCGAGAAAACTGTAACTACAAGCTGTAACAATAACAAAATACTAAGAAACCAAGGTGAAAGATAATAGGGAATAAGCAGCAGAAGCATAACTATTTTCATGTTAGTCCAAACAAATATTGTAGTTAGTTAGACATACGTTGGGGCACTCCTATCGGATGCGTCGTTAGAACAGATCCATTTCCTTTTGAGTCAGCAGCATAGTTGTTGCTAGCTGTTGAAACAGTTGCGGATAAATTCGCTTCAGGTTTTGCTTTTGCGACTTGAGAGATTGACGGTACTACATTCTGAAGAACCTTTTGATGGGAATCAGGAGAAACCTGTTAACCATATCCAAACATCAAATTCCTTATCAATCTAAAGTATGAAGAGAAAGTCGAAACTTTTGATATTGAGACAGAGAGGGATTACATTTGCTTTTTGCTTTGCGTCTTCCACAGCGGCTACTGGTTTTGCATTCTGAACAACTTTTGGCTTAGGATCAGCGACAATCTGTTCACAACATTGAACAACAAAGATTTTTTATTAACTCATAAAAGATATAAGGAGTCCAAAAAGATTCTAAAAGATAATCTAAATGTGCAGACAGAGGAGTCAGAAAAGCAGAAATAAAACATCACATCCAAACAATGTGTCCTAAATTGATATAAAACGGCTCGAACTCGTGACCTCCAGGTCACATGACAAGAACTTTACCAGTTACGCCATGGCTCCCCTTCTAATATAATATTAATGCAAAATTTATTTTTATTTTAGCTAGTAAAAGTAATATATCATAACTATTCATAAGTACCGATATAATTTACTTATTGAAATGATATCTTGTTGCCAACCTGTATTTCATCAATGCAGTAGCTACAAAATGAAGGAAGCAGTGGAGACGACCTGTAACATGCGCTGGAAAAAATGCATCTAAATACCTCGAGCGAATATAGACAAATCCAGTAATTCAACAGAAATGTTGTATCTACCTGCTTAGGTAATTCAGGAGGTACAATATTCCGCTTGATATACTCTGTATCCCGGTCAGTCCCAGGTTTACTAGCCGAATTATGTTCTCCTCTCGCACAAGGAGATGCTTTCACATTCCCGTTTCGTGGTATCCATCTTTTCTCCACATATCTAGCAGATTGACAGCGGTTAATAAAATTGATCTTGAAGTGGAATATTCCCAAATTCAACCGAAGAAACTTATGATTTTGGTAACAATAATAGTAGTAAGATAATTGGGGAACAATCAACTATGATATCATACTTTGATCGGATAAAATTTTCAATACCAACTCTGTTGGATTTCGGAGGCAGCTTGGCTTCCCAATAGCTATTTGATTTCTCATTTCCCATTGCTAAATGTAACAAGAAATCAAGTTATTCAAGGAGTAGAAAAGACTGCTGAAAATAATAAGAGCAAGAGGAGAATATCGTTTGCTCACTTTGTATAAATGCAACCTGCTCGGGAAGCCAGGTGTCCAATGTAGCAGATCGTACCTGCATCGCGATAATGCATAAGTTACATTGGAAGGTTATGAGAAAACTTCTAGCATATTACGTATCCAAAATCAACAAATGAATTGGACGTCATTATGCAAATGAACAGACATGGAAAAAGTTAAATGTAGTTGTTCGTGAAGATGATCAGTAGTAATGAGATAGCACCTTAAATCACCATTCTAACCTATGTTGTTCGGACTATCCAAAACTGTTGTTGCACCCGTATCGGATCCTCCAAACTTGCACTACTTTTGGAGGATTCGACACACAAATAGTGACATTTTTATAGAGTCTGAGCAACATAGATTCTAACACGTACAAATGACAAGATGAAAGCAAGTTGGAGCAGACAATATGTAAACAGACATGGAAAAAGTTAAATGTAGTCGTTTGTGAAGATGATCAGTTGTAATGAGATAGCACCATTAATCACCATTCTAACCTATGTTGTTCGACTCTCCAAAAATGCTGTCGTACCGATATCGTATCCTCCAAAATGCACTACTTATGGAGGATTCGACACACCCCCAGCAACATTTTTGTGGAGTCTGAACAACATAGATTCTAACACGTACAAATGACGAGATGAAAGCAAGTTGGAGTAGACAATATGTAAAGGTTAAAGAAAGCAAAGCTAAGTACTAGAACTGTGAAACCAGACCTTTGATATATGTACGCCAAGACTCCTGTGAACACCCGAACAGTGCAAGCATATGAAGATTCCCAAGTTCACACTAGCCCATCTTGGACCTCTACATAAAATAAATAGTCAATATAATAGAGAGCAACGTAAATAGTGTTTAACTGTGTCGTTAATTGTTTATCTTTCAATTTCAAAATTCTCAACGAAAAGAGGAAGCACATTTCTTTCTGTTCTATTTCTAGTCCGCATCAAACTATGGATAGTGATGCTCAGAGACATACCTGCTTTTGCAGTCGGCACATTCTCGATTCTCTGGCAATTTGAGTAGTCTCTCAAGTGTCTGCAAGACGGATACAAGAAAAAAAGAATCATTCTATAAGCTTAATGGAAAAAGTTTATAGTAACTGCTAGCTTCGGGAAGGGGAGAATGGACTACTTCAAACTGAATATATGTTGCATGTTTTCTCTGCAATACAACATCAATAATAACTACTATGCCTCGATCCTCGACTATCTAAGGTCAACTTGATCATGTTTCCTCAAGTAACGGTTCAATTCTCAAAGAAGCAAGTGACACCATACGAATAACGGTGCAACTTTTCTTGTTTCTAGTGACTTCTATTCACATTGTGTAAATTTTAAAGTGAATTAGACAGATTATGACTTACAGATAATTCGAATAAAAAGGTTCATCCAGAGTAATTCTATGACGACCAACCTTTTCTTGTTAACGACTCAGTAAACGAATCTCATAGTTCACGTAGGACGAAAAACTGATCACTAAGGAAATGGGGGGAGAAGAGAGACGACAATCCGAAAATGATTGAACCTCCATTTGCTACTACTATTTGCTAACACTACTATTGTTAAACAAGTAAATAAAATCCTCAATGACCTTCCCAACATATGCAGCTTTGTACATCCACAACACACTAATTTGATACTGTAACATTTATTGGTGCGAGCACCAAACTTTGCATGAATCACAACTCAGAAATAGGGGCTAATTAACATCAAACTATGTTGCTCGGACTTTCCGAAAATGTCGATGGGTGCATGCCGGATCCTCCAAAAGTATTATATTTTTGGAGGATTCGACATGGATGGGGGTGCGACAGCGGTTTTGGAGAATCCGCGCAACATAGACATCAAATACATTGAAATTATCTCATCAAATCTCCAAGAACTTATATACTAAGTGATTTTTATTTTTTTAATTCTTTCATTGCCAAAGCCTAAAATGAAAAAGAACCCAAAATTCTATAATTTATATTTTTGGTTTGGACAGAGAAGTTAGTCTATCATGTTTAACCAACCTCAGACATATCAAATGAATAAGACATGTATTAATCAATATCAGTTGAAATACAGGTTGGACACAAACATATGGCAGTCTGTCAAAGAATGAGTCTAAATACCAACCACCTATTTGTCAATGAAAAGTCAAATAGTAATAGTTCTCTATTTTTGCACACAAGCAAGTGAATATTCTTCAATAAAAATAAGTTGTAAATGAGAATAATTATGAACAAACAGTCAATACCCAACAAAGCTCACATCTTTTTTTTCTTTCTTTTTTATGAGAATTTCATTCAGAAGCTTTTTAATTGAAACCCCATCAAAATTTAATCAAGAAAGTGAATTTAGTAATCAATATATAATTTATATATACCGGCTAGAAAAAGTAAACAGTGAATCTGACTGGCTATTTGTGTAACAATCTCATTAACTAAGAAAAACTTTGGTTTCTGAAGAAAAATACTGCTCCATCCCTCCGTTTCAATCTATGTGGCATCGTGAAGTTTGATTGGACACGACGTTTAAGACAGAATAATTTCGAAAACTTGTGGTCTTAAACACGCCTTAAGATTTTTACGGCTATATAAAAAGGCAAAAAAAAAAAAAAGAAAATGTTACATCTTTTCTTTTCTCAGAATTTCATATATAGAAAGGTTGTTTAATTGAAACCCCATCAAAAATTAAGTGAAATAATGTCTTTTGTACATAATTCAAGAATCAAACAACCCCAGAAACAAAAAACACCAAGAACAAAATACTGAGTCATGAACAAACTTATTAGCTCTATTAAACCATGGATTAAAATTTACTTGAAAATTCTAAACTTGGGTTAATTCTGACGCAAAATACTGTTACAGCATAAAACAAAACCAAATTTAAAGGGAAGAAAAAGCTAAAGAAAGTACCTTCATATGTTTAGCGTTAAGCTCCTTTGAAACTCTTGCTTTTTCATTCATAGTGGATTTCCAAAAAAACTATAATTAAAACTCTCTTTATTTTATTTATTTCTAATATTGAAGATATATATATATATATATATATATATATATATATATATGAACTGGTAGGAGAGAATCTATGCCAAACTGGACGTGAAGATGAAAGAGAGAAAGGAGAGAAAGTAGAGAAGAAGAAAATTTGAAAGTGGAGTTGTTCTTTTTTGAATAATAATAATAATAATAATAATAATAATAATAATAATAATAATAATAATAATAATAATAATGATAAAAATCTTATATTTCGGCTTTGTTTTGGATTGTTGCGTGTATTCCCGCGTGGTAGAGGCCGTGATTGGTAGTTATTCTTAGTTGGAATTTCCATGCATAAGCTAACTCTTTTTCTATTTTTCCTTAGTGGAATTGGGACCACCAAAAGTGACAAAAACTATATAAAATTTATTTTTAAAATTTATAAATTTAAGACAAAATTATTAAATGAAATTAATTCTTCTCTAAAATAATATCTGACATATGCAAAAACACATATTTCCCAATATAAGAAGAAGACTAATTTGTCTAATTTTAAAAGGAAATATCCCCCGTTTCAATTTGTTTGATCCTTTTCGAAGCATAAGGGTCAACTTGACTAATTATTTTGAGGAAACTAAGATTGCAAGTTTTTTATTTTTTTAAAAATAAAATTTATATATTTAGAAACTGCATAAAAATTACTATAAGTCACAATAGTTAATAATTTAAAATATCTAAAAGTATTTGCAAAAATATAGTTGCAAAAAATCTTATTTGACTCCCCAAATAGTAATCGGTTCATTCTTTTTCGAAACGGAGGAAGTAACTATTAGGAAAATGAAGACAGAATAATTGTCTAATTTCAAAAGGAAATAACTATTAGGAAAATTGAGATAGAATAATTAAATCTAGAATGACTTGTTACACTATGGGAGGAAGTTATGGTGATTCTTTGTTTCTTGTCAATGCATTAAGAGTTGAAAAGTGAACTTTGCAAAGAAGCTTTTCAAGATTATGAAAAGGTATCGCGATCTGACTTTCTTTGTAGTTTGTACAATGATTGAAGCAAGCTGTACAACAAATTAATGTTAACACTAAAGAATGAGCCAATCCTAAATAAATATTACATATATAGTGCAAATGAACTAATTAAGAAGATTTATCTTCAAGTGTGGAAGCAAAATGATGTGGAGGTGACTCAAATATCTATCAGGCATATGTGTTAGCCATAAAGTACTTACTTAATTGGGTGTTGAGACAAATTTATGCTAGATTCTAATTTTCAAGAAAAAAGATATATATATATATATATATATATATATATATATATATATATATATATATATATATATATATATATATATCAATAAAAAGTTTCAAAAACAATTATTAACAAAAAAAGTTAATTTCAGATTGGCTATTAAGAAACACACATAAGAAAACCTAGCTAGCTGGCAAGAGAAAAAATAAAATACTTGTTTACCCTAAAAATTGGATAACAATTAAACTTATAATAGGTCTTAAGGACACGTGATTTTACCTAATACCAATTAATAAACGTAGAAATTAGCAGTAAAAATTAACAATGAGATAAAACGAACCAGTATTGAAACGTGATTCAACCCTCGAGCTTAAGTGCCCTCGAACTAATCGGTGCCCAAAATAGTTAAGAAGCAAACTGATGAACAAGAATATAAGCTAGAAAGTATTGTATTGCTTTTATATGCGTGAATGTAAGATGGTTACAAGATGATTAGGACCTTTTTTATATAGTAGATGAATCCTATTTATGGTACAATTCTAATTACGGAAGTAAATCCCATGATTAACTAAATAACCGCCCTTGATTTGATCTGTTCCGAGATTTACGCCATGATCTTCGGCCAGTCACGGATATCTCGCCTTTCTGTTATTGTGCTTCGCTCGATGTCTGCCTCTTTTGGTCTCGATCGCTACTGGCCTCGATCTTCGATAAGTGCCTTGATCCGGTCCGTTGCGAGGCCGACCTTCGATGCAATTCCCTAGCTTCGATAAAATAGTAAAATCGGGTAGGCCCGGTTTTAACCGTATACAGATAGTCCCCTCGTTTCTTGGAGTGTAATGAGAAGAAAAGAATTGAGCCTTCGATTTTGTACCTCGACCTGTCATGACGTCATCTTCATGACGTAAGCGACGGGAGTGACTGAAACGTCCCGTCGGTTCGCATATTGAGGCATTAAATTCCTGTCAGTTGCTGTTCGCCATTATTGATTTTGAACCGTCACCCTCTTCCTATAAATGTGCTTTCCTTCTCTTTTGCCCGAACTTTACTCTTAATCTCCGCCCTAATCTTCAAAGCTTTTCACTTCCTTCAAGCTATTTCGTGCTGCATAATCTCTAGGTTTCTTTATCAACCTTCCATCAAAACACTAAGCCTCATTCCCTTCTTCATTCTTTCAACTTACAGAGATGGCAAAAACGTCTAAAACCATTTCACAAAAGGAGGGCGCCTCTTCATCGCGGCCGGCCAGCGATAAACGCCGGTGGAGCCGCGCCCTGAGGAGTGCGTTCTCGAGGGGGTTGTGATCTTACTTCTGACTTCAAAGTCAAGAAAACTTTGTCTGTCCCTGACAGGTGCAAGCCAATGTCGAGATACATGTGCTCGATAATTGAGACTGACCTTGAGCAGGTCAAGAAAGACTGTCATTGGGAGAAGAAAGAGGTGGTGATTCCGACTCCCGAGGAAGATATCACTACCCATGTTAAAGGGTTTCTAAGTGTTTACACTTACCCTTTTATGCTGGGCCCTGTCGATCCCGTCATCATCGACTTCTGCCACAAATACCAAATAACCCTAGGTCAGATCCACCATTCCTTTTGGCGGATTGTCATTCTGTTCTGATTTTTCGCGAGCAAAGCCAAAGGGACCTCTTTCACCCTCGACCACCTCATCAGGCTGTATAGGCCCCGTCTTTTTTGAGGTGGGTTAATAAAGCTTCAGCGTCGGGCCACCAAGGTGCTGTTCTCAAGCGTAGATGAGGACAAGGATCGAGGGTGGATGGGTCGGTTCGTTCGAGTGTAGACTTCCGACTTAATTCCGGCCGAGAAGATGCCATTTCCCGAGAAGTGGAATATGAAGCGTAAGTTCAATCCTTCCTTTAGCTTCTATGTTTTGTTTCCTTTACTCTTCCTCATCGACATCCTTTACTATGATGTAGCGGTCGCTTGGATGCCTGGTGCAATTCGGAACCTCGAGAGCTAGGTTCGGACCCTAGCTTCGACCTCCTCGTACGCTGAGCGCTCATGGCGCGATTTAGAAAGGTGCCGATGGGAGGCCTAAAATCATGGTAAGCCTTTTCTTTACGTATCTGATGGCTTTTGTTAAAATGTTTCCCTCTTATACTCACTTGATTTCCTTTCATACTGGCTCGGGAAAGATTCTATCATGAGGCCCCTGTCCGGGGAGGAGGAGGTTTCGCCCCCGGTCCCGAAGCTGTCGAAGGAAAAGAAAAGAAAAAGGGTCTCGCCCTCCAATACTCCAAAACTGAAGAAGAACAAGGCCCGCAGGTCGAAGAAAGACACTGTCGCCCTACCTGCTGATGTGGCTCAGCGACTAAGGGAGGAAGAAGAGGAAAATGAAGATGTTGGCTTCGAGCTAGTAGCCCGAACGAAGAGGAGCGCCGAGGCCCCAAATGCCGCTGGGCCGGTGATGATCGAAGAAGTTCAACCTCGGACCGAGGAGATTTTGGAAAATGGCCCGAGCAAAGTCCTCGAGTTGTCGGAGGCTGAAGATGCCTCCCGCCGTGACGAGCAATCGGCGGATGTGCCTGAAGGGACCGATTCCGAGGCCCTTCAAAACGAAGAGAACGCCCCAAGTGACTTGCTTGTGGCAATAGATATTGGCGATTCGCCGCCCCTCCCCACATTTTCTGAGGGGAAAATTCAGGAAGCCCAGGCCATGGGGACCCCCGATGTGGGAACGACCCATGAAGGGGAGGACCTTTTCCGTGGTTGCTTCACGGGAGTCGAAGATGCTACCGACCTGGGTGATGCATCGAGTCTCTTTGATGAGGCTCAACGACTTCTGAGCCGGGTAAGCCTCAGCTCCCTTCATCAATATTACGCTTGCATTTATTTCTTCTTGCTTGATTTCCTTTCTTTCTTCATAGGCCTTGACACTTCACCGGAGTGTTTTCTATGTCCCGGGTAGAGCTGAGCCGGTGCGAGGCCGATCTTGAAAAGCTCACGAAGGAGAGAAATGCCCGCAAACTTCTCGGTGGGAAAAAAGAAGAGGAGATCAACGACCTCTGAGCCGAATTGGCCACAGCTCATAAAGAGCAGACCAACCTGAGCAGATAATGAAATTCTTTTGGAAGCTCGATATATCAATTCGGGAATGACAACTAATATTTTGATCCTGCAGGTTCAGCAGAAGGCCGAAAAGATCGAGCAGCTTCATGAGGAGGCCAACATAATGAAGGCAGAGACTTTGGGGTGGAAGCAAAACATGGACCGCCTTGCCTCGGAGAATGATACTGCTCGAGCCCAACTGTCATCGGCCGAACGTCAACTCCAACGCATGAAGGAGGAAAGCTCGGCCCAAGCCAAGAAAACTAAGGAGCTCGAGGCTCGGTTGGTCGCTGAACTTGCAAAGGCCACATCTGAGGCAGAAAAAGTAAAGGCTGATGCGGAGGCGATCATGGCTGTCTACCAAGCTGATGTTGAAGCTGCTCAAGCTCGAGCAAAGAAAGTGGCTGACACCGCTCAGACTCGATCATACTGGGCTGTCGAGAATGCCAAGTACAGTCTCGAAGAGAGACTCTCGAGGATATTCATGCATGTGGCTTTAACCTTGCCGTCGATATCGAGAACGTGAAAGTACTCGAGGCCGAAGCCAAAACGTTGCTCTCTTGTGATGATGATGATTCCGGGAGTGCGAGTGGATCCGAGTGTGGAGGGGATTCTGATGACGAAGACGCAGCTCCCGAAGAAAATTAGGCACTTGGGATTTTTTTCCTTTTATTGAATTCTTGGTGTAGGATCTTGTCCGATCCATGTAAATATTTTCATATATATAAAACTTTTCCTTTCTTATCTCGACTTTTGCCTTGTGAAAATTCCTATTTGCTTTTCGCCTTATGACAATTTTGATACACTTTATACCTTGTGACAATTTTGACTCACTTCGTGCCTTGTGAAAATTTTGTTTGTGAATCCGAAACTTAGGCAACTTGATCGAAGTCAGACTTATATAGTCTCTATAATCGAGTGAGTACTTGCTCGAACTCGAAGTAGAAAAACCCTTAGGTTTTAGTTGAGTGAGGGTGGATTCTCGAACTCAAAAAATATAATGGCCCTTAGGCTCTTGAATTGGGCCGATATGGCCTCAAAAGAGTGGCTTTTTTTCCCTTTTCGGCTTAAAAAGTTTAATCGTATAGAAATTTATCATGCCTTAGCACGAAGTAAGTCTGCACCCATTGGGTTTTTTCGAGGTTTAGTGTTATCGAAGCCCTTTGCTTTTTTGTGCCTTAGCACAATTCTGTTCAGTACTAAATATTTCGAAGGTTTGAACAGTTCGATACCCCTTAGGGTTTTTCGGGGCTGACGTTGTCGAAACCCTATGGTTGTTTTGCTGAGTGTAGCCTTTTTAACTGATTTATAAAACTATTCGAAGGCCTGTTTTCATTGCGGATTCGGACGCCTCCGAACCGTGTTAGTTTGGCCGTAGCCTTAGGACTTGACTCTTGGGCTTAGTTTCCCAATTATACTTCGAACTTGTTCGAAGTGTCAGTCCCCGAGTGGGGCGGCCTTGGCCTAAAAAAAATTGAGGATTGCCTTTTTAAGGTCTTATGGTCTCGAAGTTTAATAATTCGAGCATGTAGATTTTTGGACGGCAGTCCCCGAGTACGGGGTTGATTGCTAGAAGTTTAGTTGCGATCGGCACTTGAGCCAGTTTCCGCATTAGATCATAAATATGAAATTGTAAAGTAGAAATTTCACTAAGGCATGGAATATTAGGTAAGGAAAAAAATACTTCTTTCAATAGATCATTCATGCGTACATGTTTTGCCATTAGGTCTCGAGTAATCTACATGGACATGGTTCATTTGACCGTTTGGCCCTTTACAAAATTTACCTATCGAGACCCTGTTGATACAAAGTATTTTCCTTGAGAACATAACATTCGGGGGTAATGCCCTCCAGTATTCGAGGCTGATTGTAAAGAAGCCTCGGATACTGTTGAATTGCTCTAAGTTAGCACGAACAACGGTTGCCTCATTAAAAACCTTGCCAAAAAAACCCAGTCGGGATAAAAACTGGTCGAAGGGAAAAAGAGTGCAACGCGTGCTTTCAGACCTAAGGACTTCGTGTTTGGAGAGAACCTCGATGCCTTCAATCGAACACCTGCAACAAGTTAGTATATAACACAAATGAAAAAGGAGAAGGTCATACCTTAGCAATAATATCGTTTGAGGAGTGATATGTTCCAATTATTTGGTAATTGTTCGTCGTTCATTGCGCCAAGTTTGTAAGATCCCTTTCCGATGATACCGAGGACCTGATACGGTCCTTCCCAATTTGGGCCGAGCTTTCCTTCATTTGGGTCTCGAGTATTGTGGGTGGCTGTTCTCAGAACTAAGTCCTCGATTCAAAAGTGGCGAAGATTGGCTCTTCGGTTGTAGTACCTTTCGATGCGCTGCTTTTGTGCGGCCATTTGGATGAGGGTGGATTCCCGTTTTTCATATAGCAATTCGAGGCTTGTATTCATAGCCTCATGATTTGACTCTTTCGTTATGTATTGTCACACATCCTTTTACACACCCCGAAGGTAGTATAAGGGAGTTTTTCCACTTTAAGTGACATTATTCGAAATGAGATTATTTATTCAATTTCAGAGTCGTCACTTGGGATAGTTTATTTGGTGTCCCAAGTCACCAGTTTATTTTGAATCCCAAATCGAGGAAAATTTCGACTTTCCTTTTGAAGTCTGCGAACCAGAAATTCTGAATAAGGAATTCTGTTAACCCGAAGGAAGGTGTTAGGCACCCCCGGATTTCGTGGTTCTAGCACGGTCGCTTAAACTATTATAATTGGCCTATTATCTGATTTTAATACATGTTTTAGCCTATGGTACGTTTTAACTTATTAACCGCTTTTAATTAATTTTAAAGAAGATTTAACGTTGTCGAAAATATGTCTTTGGACCGCGTCACATGAAATGCACCCGCAATCCGAAACACATTTTATTCAACGTTATTAAGATTTGGATTTGGGTCACATGAAATGTGCACCCGAATTTAGGAAGGTAATATTATTAAATAACGCGCCTAAAGCAACTACGCATTGTTAACTTTGCGAGGGCCATGGAAATTTGCTAAATGGCACGCCTCGAATTCTAAGGATTTTAAAGAAATAATTAAATGAGGGCCACGCATTTGAGATTTTATTTGGCGCGGCGCACCTCAATTTATTTTATAAAAGGGAATTCGAACTAAGGTTTGGAGGGCCATAAACTATTTGTATTGCCTAATATGGCTCACCTCCATTAACTTTAGAAATATGACTATTTGAACATTAAAGGAGTTGGGATTCTACTACTGCCTAGGCTAATTAAGAATGACGAAAGGCTGAGGATTTAAAGGTCGTTTGGGCAGGGCATGAGGCCCAATAGCCTGCGAGGTGCAAGGCTGTCCCGTACTGGTAATTCTTAGGGCCAAATCACACTGGGCCCAAATGAGAGCCCAAATTGGGGAACAAGTCGCTTCAGCAGACCATGGGATTCCATTTCGAATCCACCCATAGCACAAAATATCAGTCAATTACTTTCACATTCACAGATCAAGTCGTTTTAGGAAATCCAACAATTAATGATTGAATACCACAAGTGAACCATTCTTGATACTAAACATTATTGCTGTTCAGATCACATACCAACATTAATTGAAAAAAAAAGTGAGATTAAATTAGCAATCATTTCTGAACCTCAACTAATTAACACAAATTGCCTAATTAAACTTCTACTTCTATTTTTAACACCTACTAGTTAAGAACTAGACATGCCAACAAAGCTCAACTTGGTTAAATCAACACAGACGACAAACCAACACTTAACACCTAACAAATTTGAATGGAAAACATAGCTGAAGCAACATTAATCTTTAGCAAAACTAAACAAAAGTCCAGAATCCATAAGCGACCAAATCAAGCCTCTATAGCAACAGTCTTAAAAGTCTCATGATAATTTACAATGACAAGAACTAAATCTACTAAAACATAACATTAAGAAAAAATATAGCTGAAACACAAATAGGTCAACACCATGCTTTAAGCCTTTTGCTTTTTATTTCACTCTTCAAATCCATTTCACAATCAATGTGTACCTGAAAATTGAATTAGAAACAGGAAAAGTGAGGGGTCAGCAGAGTAGCAGCAGAAATTAGCCCAGATTCAGCAACCAAAAGTGAAACTCCACTCAGAAGAATCAATAGAACAATAGACCAATCAGCAAAAACCTAAACCAGCTCTTTTCAATACCCTAGTCCAGTCCATTTTACCCCAGATGAATCAAAAGTTTTTCAGAAATTAAAAGCTTCAGAAATCACAGAAGAAGACCCAATGGAACAGTATTTTTCTCTGAAGTTCCTAGCCGTTTTTTATTTTTCATATTTTTTATCTCTTCCAGTCTCTTCTCAGTCTGCCTTGAAATGCAAGGAAGAGATGCCTTTATAGGCAAGGAAATAGGGCAACTAATGTGAATCAGATTTGCACCTTAGTCCCTTTCTCAATTTTCATTTTTGCTTAAAAGTCCTTAAATTACTGACTTGCTGGCCAAGTAAGGCCATTTTCTACTTCTAGGAAGCTTCCTAAGGTGGTTATTCAGAGATTCTCTAAGTAGTCTACCCAATTTACCCTTTGTACCCTGTGAGCATGTGATTTTTGCCCTAAGCAGTAATTCCCAAATTTCAAGCAAAATAATTTTTTCTAATATTTTATAATTTTGTGTGAATTTTGTGGCATTCTTTGGTAATTGTTGCATTCATTTTATGCATTTAATCCATAAAAAATACCAAAATATGCATTAGCATTTAGGGATTTAATTTCACAATTTTAGTATTAATTAGTCTTAGAATAAAATACAAAGAAATTGCAAGAAAGTAGTCTTTTGCATTACTGGTTTTTGCATAGAGTTACAAGCAAATTTTAGGAATTAAAATAGCTTAATTAGGTCTTTGCTTTGTTTAGGCATTTTATAAAAAAATCAGAA
>NW_017670815.1:378867-443219 GCF_001879085.1 Nicotiana attenuata
TTATTTTCATTGGGCCTACACCAAGGCCCACGACTGGCGCTGCTTACCAAAACGAACCAGGGTGTCGGGCTAATTCCGAAGCCCAACATGATGGAAGCTAAAAACCTATTAAAATTACATTAGGAGTATGGGGGATTAAGTTGCAACATAAATTTAAGTTTCCGAGTTAGGTAGCGGGTTCAAATTAAGAGGGTCCTCCCTTTTGTTTGAACTCGGACTTGAACTCGAGGCCTGAATTTATAAGAGCAAATTAATTAAGCC
The DNA here is from genome assembly GCF_001879085.1 of Nicotiana attenuata. Taxonomy (NCBI): domain Eukaryota; kingdom Viridiplantae; phylum Streptophyta; class Magnoliopsida; order Solanales; family Solanaceae; genus Nicotiana; species Nicotiana attenuata. Next base: position 379,129 of record NW_017670815.1, read on the forward strand.
CATTTAGATACAAAAGAAATAGAAAATCGTATATGCTTTTAGGTTTTCCCCTTAAATAATAAATGAGATGAGCTTCGCCAAATAAAACATATAAATCGCGGGGCCTCCCATTAAATGTTTATACCAAAATATTTAGAATTCGGGGCGTGCCATTTAGCAAATTTCCATGGCCTCCCGCAAAGTTAATAAGACGTTAGCCACTTTAGGCGCGCTTTTAATAATTTACCTTCTTAAACTCGGGTGCACATTTATGTGATCCAAATCCAAATCTCAACGAAGTCGAAATGTGTTAACAATTACGGGTGCACTGGTGCGACGCGGTTCGAAACACATTTTCACGACGTTGCAATTCTTAAAAAATAATAATAATAAAAGCGGTTCAAAGTTAAAAGCACACAGATTGAAGCATGTATCAAACAAATAAGCCAAATATGACAGTTGAGCGACCGTGCTAGAACCACGGAACTCGGGAATGCCTGACACCTTCTCCCGGGTTAACAGAATTCCTTACCCGGATTTCTGGTTCGCTGGCTATTAACAGAGTCATAATTTCCTCGATTCGGGATTCAACCGGTGACTTGGGACACCATAAATCTCCCAGGTGGCGACTCTGAATTCTCTAAATAACAAATCCCGTCTCGATCGTCACTTCAAGTTGGAAATAACTCCCTTCACTACGCCCTTTGCTGGTGTAGTAAGTGAAAAAGGAGGTGTGACATACCCCTGAAATTTACCTTAGCAGACCAAATGGGTCAAGTTGACCCAGGGCAAATCAGACCAAATCCAACGGGCTACATATGCAAAGTGGATCAACAACCACTAAAGCCCAAATCATATATTAACGAACCCTAAATTCTACAAGTCTTTGAAAGACAAAATAATCCGAGTACTGAAATGATTTCTTTTTTTTTTTCATGAATAAAAACCTAAACTAAGTTACTATTTAATTAACACAAACAAAGGAATTAACTAAACTATTAAACAAACTAATTAACTAATTAAGAAAAAATATTCTGAATTAACCATGAATGAATCAATAAGCTCTGGACCAAAATTAGAAAGAAACAAGAAGAAGAGAAGGCATAGAGAAAAGAAAATTGAAGAACAAAACACATAAAAAAGATACCTAAAAAAAACCGGCCAGAAGCAAACTCGACAGACCTTGAAGGACTTCTTCAATTTCTTGACCGAAATAGCCCTTAATCGTGTGTTTTCATGTGAAAACATACGAGTAAAGGCCATTAAAGCCTAAAATCTTCAACAGGCCCATTGAATTTGAGTTTGTGGAATTAGGGCTCAATTCTCTGATTCGATATTTGAAGAGTTCCAGGGGGATTCAAAGGAAAATAATTAGAGATTGGGGAAGAGGGAATGAAGGAGGTCAAGGGGTGTTATTTTGGGTGCATTTGGAGGTGGCGCCGCCACCGGAGAAACTGTGGCGGTGCTAGGGTTTCCATCTTCGATTGGATATTCGAGGAGCTCAGGCCGAATTTGAGGAAAAGTCAACGGGGATTTGGAAAGAGGGGGGTGAGGAGACCTGGTATAAATTTGGGCACGATTGGCCGCTGGCCGCCGTCGTGGGCGATTTTCGGCGGGCGGCGGACGGTGGTCCAAGGCGGCGTTGCGCTGGGCTTCAAGGGGTGTGTGTGAGAGACGGCTTGGGGGGTAGGGGGTTTCCGACATTTATATATTAAAGTGGTCCTCAGTTCTCATTCGTTGGATGAGATGAAATGAATGGCTGGGATTGCTCCTTCAAAAACGGGGTCGTTTTGGGTAAGTGAGGGTTCTGGACCGGTTCAGGGGTTTTTGGGCTGGATTGGGATGGGTATGACCGGGTCTGGAGGGGAACGTTTGGGCTTGGGTAGAAGAATTAAAAAGTTGGCCCAAATTGGTTTTCTTTATTAAAAGGCTTTTCTTTCTTTTTTTCATTTTCATTTCAAAATTCTTTTTTCTTTTAAAAATTGAAATAAAACCTAAATAATTCTAAAAATTAAATTAATCCACCCAAATAAACTAATTGCTCTTCTAAATTAAAAGAAAACTAAAAAAATTCGAAAATTAAAGAGTTAAAAATGCAAAATGAACTATTTTTGTTATTTTCTTTCATTTTTGTAACATTAATTAACTAATTAGCCTAAAAATATAAAGTTGGACCCTAAATGCAAATGCACACACTTTGTTTTTTGTATTTTTTTTATAAATTAAATAAAACCTAAACATGCACACAAAAATGCAGATAATCAGAAAAATCCTACAATAATTCCTAAAAAACCAAATAATTAAAAGGAAAATTCTCATTTTGGGAATTCTGTAGGAGCAATTCATGTGAGGCAAAAATCACGTACTCACAGCTGCCCCTCTTTACTCGGAGACATGAAGGGTTTTTGGGCAAAGATAAAATGAGCAATTATGAGGGAACTTTGCCTGCTTGACACTCCATGAGAAGCATTTTTTGAAAAGCGTCTGAGCAAACCTTGCTTCAAAGGTTGCCTACATATCCTTGGCTATAAAGGAATCGGGTCAGTGTAGTTCTGGAAGTTTTGGTAGCTGGAACTACCGGGAAGCTGTGATTTCACCGTTGCTGCTGCTGCTACTGCTTGCCGACCTCTTTATTACACTAAAAGGAAAATCAAAAGCTAAGCTAGCTAGGCCTATCAACTACGAGTTACAAGATTCCTATCTATAAATCTCTCAAAGCTTGATCTTGAGTCTTAGCTGGTTCTTGTTGTGGACTCCGATCAGAATCTTGATGCTCGTCAGCTGCTGGTGCTGGTTCTTTCTTCAGCATTGGATCAAGTCGGGACATGCGAAGCTTGTGACTTCAGTCATATCATGAGTAGTCCGCATCTCTGTCCGCTTCATCATTTTGAATTTACTTCTTTTGTTCTTTTTCTTCTTTTCTTTATTCTGAACCGAGGCTCATTCTTTCGGCTACATCGGATCCCGTGCCTCGAGGTCAAACCTGCTCAGATGCCAAAACAAACAAACGAACGCAATTTTTCTGCCCCAGTTTTCACTAGGAAAATTTTGTGAGTTATTTGTGACAAAGTCTGAACTTATTCTTTTTTTTTCTTTTCTTTTTCGAAAGCAAATAAAATAAGGATTGTGTCTGTTTAGAAGGAAGGAATTAGGGAATGGAGCCCTGTATCTGGAATATCAACTTAGGGATTGGAGCCCTAATGTTGGTAAAAAAGGCGACTAGGGAATGGAGGCCCTATGTCTAAAGACTCAACTCGGGGATTGGAGCCCTAATGTTGGTAAAAAGGCGACTAGGGAATGGAGGCCCTATGTCTAAAAACTCAACTCAGGGATTGGAGCCCTAATGTTGGTAAAAGGCGACTAGGGAATAGAGGCTCTATGTCTAAAAACTCAACTCAGGGATTGGAGCCATAATGTTGGTAAAAAATAAAAACGACTAGCGAATGGAGGCCCTATGTCTAAAAACTCAACTCAGGGATTGGAGCCCTAATGTTGGTAAAAAAGCGACTAGGGAATGGAGGCCCTATGTCTAAAAACTCAACTCAGGGATTGGAGCCCTAATGTTGGTAAAAGAAGGCGACTAGGGAATGGAGGGCCTATGTCTAAAATCTCTACCCAGGGATTGAAGCCCTAATGTTGGTAAAAAGACGACTAGGGAGTGGAGGCCCTATGTCTAAAAACTCAACTCAAGGATTGGAGCCTTAATGTTGGTAAAAGGCGACTAGGGAATGGAGGCCCTATGTCTAAAAATCTCAACTCAGGGATTGGAGCCCTAATGTTGGCAAAGGCGACTAGGGAACTCAGGGATTGGAGCCCTAATGTTGGCAAAGGCGACTAGGAAATGGAGGCCCTATGTCTAAAAACTCAACTCAGGGTCTAAAAACTCAACTCAGGGATTGGAGCCCTAATGTTGGTAAAAAAGGCGACTAGGGAATGGAGGCCCTATGTCTAAAAACTCAACTCAGGGATTGGAGCCCTAATGTTGGCAAAATGCGACTAGGGAATGGAGGCCCTATGTCTAAAAACTCAACTCAGGGATTGGAGCCCTAATGTTGGCAAAAAAGGCGACTAGGGAATGGAGAAAATCTCAACTCAGGGATTGGAGCCCTAATGTTGGTAAAAAAGGCGACTAGGGAATGGAGGCCCTATGTCTAAAATCTCAACTAGGGATTGGGGCCCTATGTTGGAAAAGCGTAAAAGTAGAGATTGGGGTCCTAAGCTACCTTTTTTTTTTGAATTTTCTTCTTATCTCTTTTTATCATTTCAATTTCCTTTTTTTATTTTATATTTCACGGAATGAGTAAATGCGGGAAAAACTTGGAGGGGACTTCCTTTTATATGGATTGTTGCTGCAAAGTTGTTTCTAGCACTTGCGCACTTCTTTTCCTTTTTGGTTGCACCTTCTTCTTGCACGGTTGCTTTGGAGTGCACCTGTTTCAAATTTTCAAACAAAGAACAATTGTTAGTTTGAAGCGGTGGTTGGTTTTGTGGCCTTGATTGTCTCAATCGCTTGATCTCGGCCCAGCTTCTTTGATGAAGATCTCAGTTGCCACTGCTTGTTTCCTGGGGACCAATTTCATTTCAGTCCCTAAGAACCTCTGGGTTTTTTTTCCAGATATTGCCATGGCGGTTGGTTGGTGGAACTCAACCTTTTCGACTTTATTTTGCCTTCGTAGACCTTTCCTTTCTGACTTCCTTTTCTTTCTTTTCTTTTTCTTTTCTTTTCTTTTCTTTTCTTTGGAACATTGGGGAACTTTTGGCTCCTCAAACTTTGCTACAATGGCTAGTCGCGTGGGACTTAACCTCTTCCAACTTTATTTCGCCTTTGTAGGCCTTTCTTTTCTGGCTTCTTTCTTCCAACTTCAAATTCATAGCATTTAGGGTACCTTGGCTTTTTTCAACTCTTTTCCGAGACGGTTAGCCACGTGGGACTCAACCTTTTCAACTTCATTTGACTTTATAGGCACTCCATTTGATTTTCTCTTTCCAAGAGTTTTGATTTCGAAGCATCGACCGCCATGGCTAGTCGGGGTCGACTTGATGCCCGTGACGAGGCTGGGTACCTTTCTGCACATTAGCTCGCGCTAAATGAGAACCCTGTAAATCAGTCTTGCCATCCTTTCTTTGTCTTAGTTTCAGAACAGTGTTAGACTGAAAGGGAGAAAACAAACAATGGAATGGAGAATGAGTTTAAAACAAGAAGTGTCCCTTTCGGGGAAAGGAAAGAAGGACTTATCTGGAGTACATGCGGACTTCAATGAACATGACATGCCTCTTGGACTGGACGCCTGATCTGTGTAAACCGTCCGACTCTCAGAAATTCATCACAACTTTTGATTCAAAATTCGAGAAACCTTGCCAGGACTTTGTCGGCGCCGATGGCTGTGAGGATCCTCTTTTCGATCAGGGGCGCCCTTTGCGAGTTTTCACAAGCTGACATCTCTCATTTATCTTCTCACCATCGCCTTATAGTGCTCTTTGCGAGTTTTCACTAACAAGACTCTCTCATTTTGATTTCTTTGCTTACTGTCGCCTCACGGCGCCCGTGTGGGTTTTCACCAATAAGACTCTCTCATTTTATTTCTCTCATTTTGTTGTATCAGATCCAAGTAACTCTATCCTCCCATTTTGAACCTCTTTGCCGATTGATCAGAAGGACTTGAACAGGGTTTGGGTAAACAAGGATTTGGATTGAGTTACAACTTTGGAACCTTTCAGGCAGGATCATCGCCGAACCATTATAATTTCTGCCCCAGTTTCACTTTTGGGGGGATTTGGATTTTTGTTTTGGTGTGACTGAACCCCTGAGAGAGGCTGCCTACGTATCCTTTCGGAATCAAGTCGAACGTAGTTCAGGGAAACTTTATTTTTTTGATTTTCTTTCGTTTTTCTGTTTTGCTTTATTTTCTCTTTCTTTTTCCTTTCCTTTTGTCCTCTCTCTTTTTCGGTTTTTTTTCATTTTCACTTCAATTTCTTTTTCTTTTTCTTTTCTTCCTTTTTTTTGTTTTTTTTCTTTTTCTTCTCTTTATTTTTTTTTCATCTCATTTTTTTAATTTTTTTAATTTTTTTAATAACACTTTCAAGTTCCAAAGAGGGTAAACAAAGAAGAGTAACCGGCTCAAAGGGTTTGCAAAGGGTTGATAGTGTTTGGGTAGCGAGAATGAAATCCTTCGTCATCCCAACCAGAGAATATTAGAACTATACGGAGGATCCAACATAGTACCTTTTCACTGCATTTGCATTGACAGTTGTTTTAGGGACATTTCCTTCGATGTGTCCCAAGTTCAACGCACTCTTTTGGCAGTACTCTTGTTGTAATGTATGGGCCTTTCCAATTCTGGAACCAATTTTCCTTCAGTTGTTCCAACTCTTTGTTTTATTTCCTTGAACTTTATACTCATTGGGATCTAATCCTTGATTCATTATTTCGAGGTCTGACAGCTTTCAGGATCCGGGCATGAAGTCCGCAATATGTCATGTTATTGAAATCTGCATTTAACAGAACTGAAAAGAGAATAAGAAAAACGACAAGATTAAGAAAAGAGACATTCCTGGATAATGAAATATTAATTTCATTTGATGTTTGATTTTTTTTTTTGATTTTGGTTTTTTTTTTCAATTTTTGAAGAGAGAAGGGTTTACATCAGAAAGTAAGACAATAGAGTAAAACATCCGGATCACACCCTAAGATAATTCGGCTGAAGAAAAGATGGCAAGACTGGGTACCGAGACTCCCGTCTGATAGGGAACTTTCATGCTTGGCAACCGTTTTTTGACTTTTCTTCTGTCCCAGCAATGGCTGCAATGGACTTCAGTGTCGAATCAAATTTCTTATCTTCACAAGTTATTCCGACTACTGGCCCATTGGTGTGAGTAGGCAGAGGATTGTTCATCATGTTAGAAACCTCTTCGTCCCGAAAAATGATTCTTCCAGCTTCAATCAAATCTTCAACTACCCTTTTGAGGGTCCAACAGTCCTCTGTATTGTGCCCCACCGCTCCAGAGTGGTATTCACACCTAGCATCAGCTCGGCGCGAGGGGGACTCGAGGTTTGGCCGGTTTGGGGCCACTGGCTGCAGCAGACCTTGCCTGACTAGCTTTTGGAACAAGCCCGAGTATGATTCACCAATAAGGGGTGAAGTGATTCCTTTTAAAAGGCTTTTTTGGGCGAGGATTGTACTGGGGAACATTTGATTGGGGATTACATGGAGTTTGGTAAGGATGGGCATTTCTGGGATGTGGAGTTCGGTTTTGTGTATAATGTCGTGGTCGCTTGCAAGGTTGTGCGTTCATCACCGCATACCAACAAAACCAACTACCCGAACAGAACCTGGCTAATTTTCTCAAACCACAACCTTGTTAGTTTTGAGACATTTAACACATAGGAAATCGCACGTTGGGATGCAATGCACCTAACAGTTAAACGCTTCTACCATGTGTTTGCACGGTTGTATGTTTCATCCCGTCCATTTCAGTATGTACCTTTTTTTTGCCTCTCTTTAATCATTCTTGATTTTTCATCTCGTTTTTGCCGCTCTTTTATTTTTGGCACTCTCTTTTTTTTTCTTCTTTTTTTTTCTTTTTTTTTTCGTTTTTGTCACTCTTTTCTTTCTTTTTCACTCTATTTCTCTTTCTCTTTTCTTTTTCAGTTTATTTTTTTACTCAATTTATTTTATGGCTATGATTGAATCCGATGGAGATTGCCTACGTATCATGACCCCGCATGTAACAGATCTTGCGTAGTTCGGGAAAAATTGGAAATTGAGTAAACTAACTCTTTTTTTTTCTCTTTATAAAACTCAGATTTAAGGCAAAAGAAAAATATTTTTGATTTTTTGAATTTTTTTTTTTTGGAATTTTCTAAAAAAAAATGCTTTAAAAGAAGAAAGGAATTTTTTTTTGGATTTTTGATTTTGATTTTGTTTTGTTTTTGAATGAAAGACTTCTAAAAATTCATTTGCTTTTGATTTGACCTTTGGGAATTTTAAAAGTAAAATAAAAATATTTTTGTTCGAATTTTCATTCGTTTTCTCTTTTTCTAAAGAAGAAAGAAAATATTTTGGATTTTGGATGTTGTCTCCTAATTTTCGAAAGAGGGACCTTTTAAGAAAATATTTCGGATTTCTGAGTTTTTTTTTTATTTATTTACAAAAGTACTTCTAACGAAAATATTTTTGGACTTCGATTTTCAAAACTTTTTTTTTTGACATTTACGAAAGAAAGATTTTTAAACAAGGAGAAGAATTTATTTTTTATTCTTTTTTTTCTGATTTTTTTTGAATTTTGGAAAAAATACTTCAAAATAAAGAGAACCCGTATTTTGGATTTTTATTCTTTTTGATTTTTCTTTTATTTCTTTTTCCATATGAAAGACTTCAGAAAGAAGGAAACTATTTTTTGATTTTAAAAACTTCTTTTTTGTTTTTGAATTTTCTAAGGAAAGATTTCTAAAGAAGGAACTGAAAGAAATTTCTAAAGAAGGAACTGAAAGAAAATATTTTTGGAATTTTTTTGAAAATTGGGGTCGAAACCGATGAGGTTTGCCTACGTATCTCACATCCGGTGAGAATCAGACCCGCGTAGTTTGGTAAGATTGGAAATTGAGTAAACTATCTTTTTTTTAACTCAGACCATGGAGCTTTAAAGAAAAATATTTTTTGATTTTTTTTGGAATTTACTAAAAAAAATGCCTTAAAAGAAGAAAGGGAATTTTTTTTTGTATTTTTGATTTTGATTTTGATTTTATTTTTGAAAGAGACTTCTAAACATTCATTTTCTTTTGATTGGAACTTTGAGAATTTCAAAAGTAAAAAGAAAATATTTTTTGTTTCAATTTTCATTTGTTTTCTCTTTTTCTAAGGAAGAAAGAAAATATTTTTGGATTTTGGATGTAACCTCCTAATTTTCGAAAGAGGGACCTTTCGTAAGAAAAATGTTTTGAATTTATGAGCTTTTATTTATTTACAAAAGTACTTCTAAAGAAAAGCAAAAATATTTTTGGACTTCAATTTTGGCATTCACGAAAGAAAGACATCTAAGGAGTATTTTTTTTTTGGATTTTTCTTTTTTCTTTTTGGATTTTTTTTTGGAAAAATGCTTCAAAATGAAGGAAACCTGTATTTTTGGATTTTGATTTTTATTGATTTTTCTTTTTTCGTATGAACGACATTAGAAAGAAGGAAACCATTTTTGAGTTTAAAAACTTCTTTTTTTTTTTGAATTTTCTAAGGAAAGGATTTCTCAAGAAATAACTGAAAGAAAATATTTTTGAATTTTTTGAAAATTGGGGTCGGAACCGATGAGGTTTGCCTACGTATCTCACATCCGATGAGAATCAGACCCGCGTAGTTCAGTCAGTTTTGACGGAACAGGGGAAACATGGCACTTGAAAATTTTGGCTCATTTTGAAATGACTTTTTTTTTTTTCAGAATTTCGGCAGAGTTTCAGAATTTTCTAAATACCTGCCTCTCACTCTTGTTTTTGATTTTTTCTTTTTTCCTTTTTTTTCTCTTTTATTTTTGATTCTTTCCCTATTCTAGAAGCCGGTCAATATGCAAGCCGAATCAAACAAATGCGCAAGTAGCACGTAAGCCGAATCACCGGCTTTGCAACTTGTCCGAACCTCGTTCGAAAATTGGATAAGACTCTAAACAGAAGAGAAGTCACACGAAGTGCACACTCCCCAGATGATTTAGAAGTCAGAGAGAAGAAGGGTTTCGTAGCAGTTTATATACAGTTCACACAATATCAAAGCGGTAAAAGCAGCATTTAGCACATTAGGTTCAACATGTAAAAATCAGATAAAACAAGCCAACTATAGCAGTTATTCTAAGCTCGAATTCTTAAACCTTGAACAAAAGTTCTGGGTTAGAGACCCCAGCAGAGTCGCTAGAGTTATCACACCTCCTTTTTACACACCCCGAAGGTAGTATAAAGGAGTTTTTTCACTTTAAGTGACATTATTCGAAATGAGATTATTTATTCAATTTCAGAGTCGCCACTTGGGATAGTTTATTTGGTGTCCCAAGTCACCGGTTTATTTTGAATCCCAAATCGAGGAAAATTTCGACTTTCCTTTTGAAGTCTGCGAACCAGAAATTCTGAATAAGGAATTCTGTTAACCTGAGGGAAGGTGTTAGGCACCCCCGGATTCCGTGGTTCTAGCATGGTCGCTTAAACTATTATAATTGGCCTATTATTTGATTTTAATACATGTTTTAGCCTATGGTACGTTTTAACTTATTAACCGCTTTTAATTAATTTTAAAGAAGATTTAACGTTGTCTAAAACATGTCTTTGGACCGCGTCACATGAAATGCACTCGCAATCCGAAACACATTATATTCAACATTATTAAGATTTGGATTTGGGTCACATGAAATGCGCACCCGAATTTAGGAAGGTAATATTATTAAATAACGCGCCTAAATCAACTACGCGTTGTTAACTTTGCGAGGGCCATGGAAATTTGCTAAATGGCACGCCTCGAATTCTAAGGATTTTAAAGAAATAATTAAATGAGGGCCACGCATTTGAGATTTTATTTGGCGCGGCGCACCTCAATTTATATTTTTAAAAGGGAATTCGAACTAAGGTTCGGAGGGCCATAAACTATTGTTGCCTAATATGGCTCACCTCCATTAACTTAAGATATCTGACTATTTGAACATTAAAGGAGTTGGGATTCTACTACTACCTAGGCTAATTAAGAATGACGAAAGGCTGAGGATTTAAAGGTCGTTTGGGCTGGGCATAAGGCCCAATAGCCTGCGAGGTGAAAGGCTGTCCCGTACTGGTAATTCTTAGGGCCAATTCACACTGGGCCCAAATGAGAGCCCAAATTGGGGAACAAGTCGCTTCAGCAGACCATGAGATTCCATTTCGAATCCACCCATAGCACAAAACATCAGTCAATTACTTTCACATTCACAGATCAAGTCATTTTAGGAAATCCAACAGTTAATGATTGAATACCACAATTGAACCATTCTTGATACTAAACATTATTACTGTTCAGATCACATACCAACATTAATTGAAAAAAAAGTGAGATTAAATTAGCAATTATTTCTGAACCTTAACTAATTAACACAAATTGCCTAATTAAACTTCTACTTCTATTTTTAACACCTACTAGCCAAGAACTAGACATGCCAACAAAGCTCAACTTGGTTAAATCAACACAGACGACAAACCAACACTTAACACCTAACAAATTCGAATGGAAAACATAGCTGAAGCAACATTAATCTTTAGCAAAACTAAACAAAAGTCCAGAATCCATAAGCGACCAAATCAAACATCTATAGCAACAGTCTTAAAAGTCTCAGGATAATTTACAATGACAAGAACTAACTCTACTAAAACATAACATTAAGAAGAAATATAGCTGAAACACAAATAGGTCAACACCATGCTTTAAGCCTTTTGCTTTTTATTTCACTCTTCAAATCCATTTCACAATCAATAGGGCTTAAGAGTGTGTACCTGGAAATTGAATTAGAAACAGGAAAAGTGAGGGGTCAGCAGAGTAGCAGCAGAAATTAGCCCAGATTCAGCAACCAAAAGTGAAACTCCACTCAGAAGAATCAATAGAACAGTAGACCAATCAGCAAAAACCTAAACCAGCTCTTTTCAATACCCTAGTCCAGTCCATTTTACCCCAGATGAATCAAAAGTTTTTCAGAAATTAAAAGCTTCAGAAATCACAGAAGAAGACCCAATGGAACAATATTTTTCTCTGAAGTTCCTAGCCGTTTTTGATTTTTCAGATTATTTATCTCTTCCAGTCTCTTCTCAGTCTGCCTTGAAATGCAAGGAAGAGATGCCTTATAGGCAAGGAAATAGGGCAACTAATGCGAATCAGATTTGCACCTTAGTCCCTTTCTCAATTTTCATTTTTGCTTAAAAGTCCTTAAATTACTGACTTGCTGGCCAAGTAAGGCCATTTTCAACTTCTAGGAAGCTTCCTAAGGTGGTTATTCAGAGATTCTCTAAGTAGTCTACCCAATTTACCCTTTGTACCCCTGAAATTTACCTTAGCAGACCAAATGGGTCAAGTTGACCCAAGGCAAATCAGACCAAATCCAACGGGCTACATATGCAAAGTGGATCAACAACCACTAAAGCCCAAATCATATATTAGCGAACCTTGAATTCTACAAGTCTTTGAAAGACAAAATAATCCGAGTACTGAAATGATTTCTTTTATTTTCATGAATAAAAACCTAAACTAAGTTACTGTTTAATTAACACAAACAAAGGAATTAACTAAACTATTAAACAAACTAATTAACTAATTAAGAAAAAATATTCTGAATTAACCATGCATGAATCAATAAGCTCTTGACCAAAATAAGAAAGAAACAAGAAGAAGAGAAGGCATAGAGAAAAGAAAACTGAAGAACAAAACACATAAAAAAGATACCTAAAAAAAACCGGCCAGAAGCAAACTCGACAGACCTTGAAGGACTTCTTCAATTTCTTGATCGGAATAGCCTTTAATCGCGTGTTTTCATGTGAAATTACAGCCTAAAATCTTCAACAGGCCCATTGAATTTGAGTTTGTGGAATTAGGGCTCAATTCTCTGATTCGATATTTGAAGAGTTCCAGGGGGATTCGAAGGAAAATAATTAGAGATCGGGGAAGAGGGGATGAAGGAGGTCAAGGGGTGTTATTTTGGGTGCATTTGGAGGTGGCGCCGCCACCGGAGAAACTGTGGCGGCGCTAGGGTTTCCACCTTCGATTGGATATTCGACGAGATCAGGCCGGATATGAGGGAAAGTGAACGGGGATTTGGAAAGAGGGGGGTGAGGAGATGACCTGGTGTAAATTTGGGCACGATTGGCCGCCGGCCGCCGCCTTGGGCGATTTCCGGCGGGCGGCGGACGGTGGTCCAAGGCGGCGTTACGCTGGGCTTCAAGGGGTGTGTGTGAGAGAAAGGCTTGGGGCGTGGGGGGGGGGGGTTTCCGACATTTATATATTAAAGTGGTCCTTAGTTCTCATCCGTTGGATGAGATGAAATGAATGGCTGGGATTGCGCCTTCAAAAACGGGGTCGTTTTGGGTAAGTGAGGGTTCTAGACCGGTTCAGGGGTTTTCAGGCTGGATTGGGGCGGGTATGACCGGGTCTGGAGGGGAACGTTTGGGCTTGGGTAGAAGCATTAGAAACTTGGCCCAAATTGGTTTTCATTATTAAAAGGCTTTTCTTTTTTTTTCTTTTTCATTTCAAAATTCTTTTTTCTTTTAAAAATTGAAATAAAACCTAAATTAATTCTAAAAACTAAATTAATCCACCCAAATAAACTAATTGCTCTTCTAAATTAAAAGAAAACTAAACAAATTCGAAAATTAAAGAGTTAAAAATAGAAAAATCCTACAATAATTCCTAAAAAACCAAATAATTAAAAGGAAAATTCTCATTTTGGGAATTCTGTAGGAGCAATTCATGTGAGGCAAAAATCACGTGCTCACATGTATCGAAACCTAACGCTAGGTTCCCCGACCTCGACTGGGATCAAAGCTTCGGCGCCATATTGATGATAGGCTATAATTATGTACTTTTGTCGCTTATTACACTCTAATTTACTGCGCTTTAATTCAGTTTGAGCTTTAATTTCTAGTGTTTTGCACTAATGGTGTGTTTTATGCCTTGTAGGAGTGATTCCGAGCTATATAGATGTTATGGAATGAATTCAAGTGATCTGGAGCTTTGAAGTCTGAGTAAAAGCCTAAGGAATTAAGCCGGGATCGAGTTCGGGGATCAATAGATGATAGTTTAGAACGAAAAAAGAATCGAGCAAGAATAATGCGCAGTGTTAGTAAAATGCACATAACTTTTCGCTCAGAACTCCATTTGGTCTCCACATATATGGTTGGAAAGCTAACTCAAAGTGCTACAACTTTCATGTTTTACAGTTTCCAAATTCCAAACATAACAGGGAGAAAAATGCGCGTCAAGTGCGCGGTCGCGCTCGTCAGGCATAATCAAAGTGGATATGCGCGGTCCAAGCGCGGTCCAAGCACGGCCGCGCACGTCATGTCCGGAAAAAGTGTCCTTTTCCGCGTTGGAGAAGGTATAATTGTTTGGGCCCAACCCTACTTGGTATATATACATAGGAAAACGGTATTTTGAGGACTTGGGACATACTTTTGACATAATTTAGACCTAAGGAGGCTAAGGAGACCGGGGATTTGACCTAAGGAGGCAAGAACACACTAGGAGCAAGGCGGAGAATTCTTCAACGAGTTTTTCACTTCTTTCATCCTATTTTCATTATTGGTTATGAATTCTACTAATGTAATTATGCATACTATTATGAATAGCTAATTTGTTATCTAGGGATTTGATGGAACCTATTGGAGGATGATTTTCATGTTACGTTAATATAGATTTGTTGTAGTATTTTCTATATTTGTTCAACTACGTTATTATTGTGGTTGGTTGAAGAGCTCTCAATCGACTTTGCCTATTTAGTGTGTATTACTCGGGAGAGAGTGCATATTTAGGTAGTTGTTGAACAACATCACTCCTAACGTATATAAGGGATCAATACGGAAGGTTTAAAGGTGGGATTAGGGATAACGAAACCTTGGGTGCGATCCGCGTGAGCCGTACTTAATGCCAGCTAGCGTAATTCTAGAAAATATGTCTAGTAAATTATGGTAATTACTCAGGAGAGAGTTACGACAGTCAGAGAGCTCATGATCGGTAGAGAATACTTAGGCGAATTTATAAAAAATGTAGTGGGAAGGATTCCGACAATTGGGGAAATCATAACTCTAGACAACCTTAATCTTGTCTCCAATCCTTATCCTTGTTAATTGATAGTTTTACTGCTTTCTAGTATTTGTTAGTTAAGTAGATAAAAATGAACATTATAATCTTTTATAATTAGGAAATTGTTTGGACTTGTATTTCTTAGCGATATTGAACAACTGTAGCTAAGCCTTACTTCTCTGTGGGATTCGACTCCGGACTCTTAGACCGGATTATATTTGCAGCGATCGCTTATCCTTTTTAGGACTAGAGTTGGGCGTGATGAAATTTTGGCGCCGTTGCCGGGGAACTAACGGTGTAGCTGTAGGTGTACATATTTCTAGGTTACAAGTTTGAACTTTTATTTTTGTTTTGTTGTATTTGATTTTTTTTATTTTTGTTTTACTTGTTAATTTAAGAAACATGGCATCCTGGAGTTATGGAAATTGTGATGTTGGTAGTTCTATTGTTGATCTTCCTTTTGTGAATTGTGGCGGAAACCACCTGGGTCAAAATAGTCAAAATATTCCCGAGAGCGAGTTATGTGCACCAACTCAATCTTATGTGTGGAATGTATGTGATATGTGTGGTGGTCAAGAGGGTCACTTTCATGGTTGTGCTTATATTTCTTATCTTTCCCCAACCCCTTAGTTTGATAGTTCTACTTTTTCTTGTGAAGTTAATAGGAACAAAGAACCTGGGGATGATAACCTGAAAGAGATCAAGGATATGCTAAAGTACCTTGTGGAACAAAATGATGAAAGACAGATGCAGATAGAAAGGCAAGATGCTACTATTCGCAACTTGGAGGCACAAATGAGTCAACTAGTTGAAGCATTTAATTCTCAACAAGCCTATATTGGGGATAGTAGTCAAGAAGAGCATGAATTAGACACCGAAATTGAAGTGCTAAGGGAGGAGGTTAGAGTAGAACACCAACAATCTACCCAACTAGAATTTGAGGATGCCGATGTTCAAGAAGTAACACTAGAGTCAGCCAAGGACATTGAAGATACAAATTTAGTTGACTCTAGTGTGATTGGTGTTGAGGAGGTCAAAAATCATGAAGTTCATGTATTTGAGCGCGTTGGACCGTATTCCAAACACTTCTCTACATTATGTTCGGATGGTGAAAAGGGAATGGATCCTTACGAGCATAAAAAGGAGTCCAAGGAAGAGGTAGATGAGCCATATATTTTGAAATTCTCAAGGCCGTCTAGGCAAGGTGACACTCCTCGGTCGAGAGCCAAAAAGTGCATAAGACTTTATCTAATTTTTGGCTCGCAAGAATTTGTACCGCCCCAAGAGCATAATCATAACCTTGAAGCAAAACTTGGGCTTCAATTCATAAGCTCGAGGTGGAGGCAAAAAGTGATTCACGTCGTGCCGCGACGTTAAATCAAGCGCTTGTTGGGAGGCAACCTAGCTTTAATTTTTTTAATTTTTAATTTAGTTTATCTTATTTATTTATTTATTTATTTTTATTATTGTATTATTCTTGTAGTGTTGATTTTTGATTTTTAGGAGCGTGGAACGCAAAGCCATTGGAAGGATGCAACAACAAACCATTGGTTGGAACTAAGAATGAGGTACCCGCACGAAGGACCAGGCCTGGAAGAAGTTTGAGTACCCCATGAGATGCTAGTGCTTCGGCCTTTGGCCTACCAGAGAGTTTCTTTTACCCTCTTATATGTATGGGTGTGCATTGGGGACAATGCACAATTTTAAGTGTGGGGTGAGGAAATTGTTTGGGTGACTTTCTATGCTATTTTAGTTGTGTTAGTTTAATTGAATAATTTTTTTTTCAAAAATAGAAAAGATTGAACTTTTCCCAACGATGGATCTAGTAGACAATTTTCTTGAGTCTAAAGAAAAAAAAACAAAAAGATTTTCTTTTGTTAGGTAGTGTAGCAATTCCCCCTTGGTTTTTCTTTGTGCCACGGTTCTTTTCCAAGGGTTTTGTTTGAACCGGGTGTAGTTAGTTTTTTTTAGGAATAGGAGCTATTGTGTTGTGTTTCGAATTGAAGAAATATCTCTTTACTTTGTTATGCCTTGAGAATAGTGAGTACTTTGGTTGTGACGCTTAGTCTCAATTTTTGGCTCTTGTATAAGTACCATAAATTGTATAAGCTTAACTTTGCTTAACTGCTTTGACTAGAGTGTCTTGATGAAACCAATCCTGAATGAGTTATGTGCCATGTGTGTGTGAGGTTTATATGTTATTTTGTGCATTGCATTTGATGCCTAGAACTTTCCCCGTGTGTTTGCAAAGCGAAATAGTTTTTTTCTTCAGTCTTGGAAGTGATATAGGCGTTTCATTATTGAGCCAGATATGTATATTTTACCCGCCTAATTTATGTATCGTAGTTAGCCCCTTTGAGCCTGTAATCCTGTTTCTTTGGAAACCACATTACAAGCCTTACCAATTTGTTTGATTAACCATCTATTCGAACCTTCTAACCTCTCATGAGCACTTGAATTGTTATGAACTGTGTAAAGTTAAAGTGTGGGGTAGCTGGTCTGGCTTTTGAGTGGAACTAATGAAATAAGGAGAAAGGTGAACTGTTTTGAAAAAGTAAGAGCCACTTGGATTTCAAAAAAGAAAAAAAGAAAACAAATAAAGAAAAGAGAAAAAAGAGTTGTATTGTTGTGAAAAAAAACATTCCTTGATAAGTGGTGGCTCTTGATGTAATTGTGCTTAAAGACGTATAGGGTAATATACATTGATGTGAAGGCAAAGTTTGGTTTGACATAAGTATGGGGTTTGAATGTTAAAGTATATGTATCAAAGTGCTTAGGGAGGTGTAGTCACTCTTATATCTAAATGTATCCTACCCGTCCCGCAGCCTACATTACAACCAAATAAAGTCCTAATTGATCCTAGATTGAATAAGCTCGATTAGTAGAGTAGTACACTACGGGCAAGCCTATGGTGCATCTTTTGTGGCATATGAATGTTATTTATGAGAGTGAGTGAATTCTTTCTATCTTGAGTTCCTAAGTATTCTTAAATTTTATTGTATGGAACTACTCTCGTTTGTTGTGTGAGGGCACTTGATTCATGAAGGAGAGGTAATGTTAGTGACCTCTATGTTAGAGTAAGTGAGTAAGTTGTGAATAATGCGTGGTACTTGCAAGTCAAATCTTGAGGTGAAGATGTTACGCTTTTGTGCTTAGTCTATTTTAATTATTCTTGGTGTGATGAGTTAGGAGAATTGTTTAAAAAGGTCGTGTCGATATAAAGTGTAGTTTGATTGCTCGAGGACGAGCAATAGTTTAAGTGTGGGGTGTTGATGATAGGCTATAATTACGTATTGTAGCCGCTTATTACACTCTAATTTACTGTGCTTTAATTGAGTTTGAGCTTTAATCGCTAGTGTTTTGCACTAATGGTGTGTTTTACGCCTTGTAGGAGTGATTCCGAGCTATGTAGATGTTATGGAATGAATTCAAGTGATTTGGAGCTTTGAAGTCTGAGTAAAATCCTAAGGAATTAAGCCGGGATCGAGTTCGGGGATCAATGGATGATAGTTTAGAACGAAAAAAGAATCGAGCAAGCATAATGCGCAGTGTTAGTAAAATGCACATAACTTTTCGCTCGGAACACCATTTGGTCCCTACAATACACGGTGGAAAGCCAACTCAAAGGGCTACAACTTGGATGTTTTAGGTTTTCCTAAATTTCAAACAAAACATGGTGAAAAGTGCGCGTCAAGTGCGCGACCTCGCTCAGGCCGCGCTCGTCAGGCAGAATCAAAGTGGATATGCGCGGTCCAAGCGCGGTCGCCCATGTCATGTCCGGAAAAAGTATCCTTTTCCGCGTAGGAGAAGGTATAATTGTTTGGGCCCAACCCTACTTGGTATATATACATGGAAAAAGGGTATTTTGAGGACTTAGGACATACTTTTGACATAATTTAGACCTAAGGAGGCTAAGGAGACCGGGGATTCGACCTAAGGAGGCAAGAACACACTAGGAGCAAGGCCGAGAATTCTTCTATGAGTTTTTCATTTCCTTCTTCCTATTTTCATTATTGGTTATGAATTCTAGTAATGTAATTATGCATACCATTATGAATAGCTAATTTGTTATCTAGGGTTTTGATGGAACCTATTGGAGGATGCTTTTCATGTTACGTTAATATAGATTTGTTGTAGTATTTTCTCTATTTATTTAACTATGTTATTATTGTGGTTGGTTGAAGAGCTCCCAATCGACTTTGCCTATTTAGTGTGTATTACTCGGGAGAGAGTGCATATTTAGGTATTTGTTGAACAACATCACTCCTAACGTATATGAGGGATCAATACAGAAGGTTTAGAGGTGGGATTAGGGATAATGAAACCTTGGGTGCGATACGCGTGAGCCGTACTTAATGCCAGCTTGCGTAATTCAGGAGAATATGTCTAGTAAATTGTGGTAATTACTCGGGAGAGAGTTTTGACAGTCAGAGCACTCATGATCGGTAGAGAATACTTAGGCGAATTTATAGAAAACGTAGCGGGAAGGATTCCGACAATTGGGGAAATCATAACTCTAGACCTCCTTAATCTTGTCTCCAATCCTTATCCTTGTTAATTGATAGTTTTACTGCTTTCTAGTATTTGTCAGTTAATTAGATAAAAATAAACATTATAATCTTTTATAATTAGGAAATTGTTTGGACTTGTATTTCTTAGCGATATTGAACAACTGTATCTAAGCCTTAGTTCTCTGTGGGATTCGACTCCGGACTCTTAGACCCGATTATATTTGCAGCGACCGCTTATCCTTTTTAGAACTAGAGTTGGGCGTGATCAATACTAAGGAGAATGGTGTTTCCCCCGTACAGGATTTTGACGTTGTTCAATACGCCCAAAGGACTTCGTGTAAAATTTCTCTCCATTTTCCCTTAGTGTCGTTCAATCTTTTCTTTAGATTCTGAATGATGGTCTTGTTTGTCGATTCGGCCTGTCCGTTCCCATTAGAATGATACGGCGTCGACAAGATCCTTTTTATTTTGTGATCTTCGAGGAACATAGATATTTTGCTGCCGATGAATTATTTTCCATTGTCGAATACGATCTCGGCAGGTATCCCGAATCGGCATATGATGTGATCCAAGATGAAGTCTATAACTTCTTTTTCTCTGATCTCGAAAGCATGCGCTTCAACCCATTTAGAGAACTAGTCAGACATAAATAAAATGAATTTAGCTTTACCTGGGGCCGATGTCAGAGGGCTGACGATATCCATTCCCCATTACATGAACGGCCATGGGGATAGGACTGAGTGAAGTTGCTCTCCAGGCTTGTGGATCTTTGGTGCATATCTTTGGCATTTGTCGCATTTTCAAACGAATTCCTTAGTATCTTTTTCCGTATTGGCCTAATAGTACCCCGCTCTGATGACTTTGTGAACCAGTGATTCGGCACCGGCATGGTTCCTACAAGTACCCTCATGAATTTCTTGTAGGACGTAGTCGGTATCTCCCGGACCCAAACATATTGCCAACGGTCCATCGAACATCCTTCTGTATAATGTTCCATCTTTGGCCAATGTGAATCATGCAGCCTTTGTTCGCAGAGTCCTCGATTCTTTAGGTTCCGATGGAAGCTTCCCGTTTTTTAGATACTCAATATATTTGTTCCTCCAGTCCCAAGTTAGGCTTGTGGAGTTTATTTCAGTGTGGCCTTTTTCGATTACTGACTTTGAATGTTGTACGACAGTCCTCGAGCTAATTTCATCGTCTTCGACTGATGACCCCAAATTTGCAAGGGCATCGGCCTCACTGTTCTACTCTCGAGGTACATGTTGTAGGGTTCATTCTGTAAACCGGTGTAGGGTTACCTGCAGTTTGTCCAAGTACCTTTACATTCGATCTTCTCGAACCTCGAAGGTCCTGTTGACTTGGTTAACCACAAGTACGGAGTCAAACTTGGCCTCGATGACCTCTGCTCCTAAGCTTTTAGCCAGCTCGAGACCTGCAATCATGGCCTCATACTCGGCCTCATTGTTAGTCAACTTAGGGGTTTTGATAGATTGTCTAATAGTATTGCCGGTGGGCGGCTTCAAAATGATGCCTAGCTCGGACCCCTTCACATTTGAAGTGCCATCTGTGAAAAGGGTCCACACCCCCGAAGATGTACCCATTTTTAACAAAAGTTCTTTTTCGACCTCGGGTACGAGGCCTGGCGTGAAGTCGGCCACGAAGTCTTCTAAGTTTTGAGACTTGATGGCCGTGCAGGGTTGATACGCGATATCATACCCACCGATTTCGACGGCCTATTTAGCCAATCGGCCTGAGAGCTCGGGCTTGTGTAGAGCATTACGAAGAGGATAAGTGGTCACCACACAAATTGGGTGGCACTGAAAATATGGCTTTAATTTCCTAGAGGCGCATATTAGAGCACGCGCTAACTTTTCTAAGTGTGGGTATCTGGTCTCGGCTTCACCTAAAGTTCGACTAACATAATAAACAGGAAATTGAGTACCTTGCTGTTCTCGAACTAGGACACCACGTACCGCGACTTCCGAGACTACTAAATATAAGTAGAGTTGCTCGTCCGCTTTCGGAGTATGAAGCAATGGTGGGCTCGAAAGATACCGCTTTAACTCTTCCAGCGCCTGTTGGCATTTTGAGGTCCAAGTGACATTGTTCTTCTTTTTGAGCAGTGAGAAGAACCTGTGACTTCGATCTAAAGACCTCGAGATAAACCGGCCTAAGGCGGCTATCCACCCTGTTAATATTTTTACGGCCTTAACGTTGTCCATGACTGTGATGTTTTGATTGCCTTGATTTTATCAGGGTTGATCGCAATCCCCCGGTTTGACGCCATAAAGCCGAGGAACTTGCCCGATCCGACCCCGAATGCACATTTCTCAGGATTGAGCTTCATGTTGTATTTTCTTAATATGTTGAAAGTTTCCTGCATGTGTTAAATGGTCCTCTGCGCGCAGGGACTTAACTAGCATATCCTCAATATATACCTCCACAGATTTATCTATTTGTTCTTCGAACATTCGATTCACTAGGCGTTGGTAAGTAGCACCGGCATTTTTAGCCCAAACGACATTACATTATGACAATAGGTGCCATACTTACTGATGAATAAAGTCTTTTCCTGATCCTCCGGGTTCATTTGAATTTGATTGTACCCGAAGTAAGAGTTGAGAAAACTAAGGATCTCATGGCCGGCCGTGACATCGATCATGTGATCAATATTCGGTAGAGGAAAAGAGTCTTTGGGACATGCTTTGTTTAAATCTTTATAATCTACTCACATTCTAAGTTTGTTCTCCTTTTTAGGGCTACAACTACGTTTACTAACCATTCGGGATATTTTACTTCTCGGATTGATCCTATTTTGAGAAGTTTGGTTACCTCGTCCTTGATGAATGCATGTTTTACCTCAGACTGGGGCCTTCTCTTTTGTTTTACCGGTCTGAACTTTGGGTCCATGCTCAATCGATGTGTTGTGATCTCCAGTGGGATTCCTTTCATATCCAGGTGGGACCAAGAAAAACAATCCATGTTATGTAAAAGGAATTGAACGAGTTTTTTCCTAAGCTCGGGAGTTAACCCCGTGCCCAGGTATACCTTACGATCGGGAAGATGCTTTATCAGTATGAGTTGTTCCAGCTCCTCGACCATTGACTTCGTCGCATCAGAATCATCAGGGGTTATGAAGGTTGGAGGTATCATATAAACTTCATCCTCGAAGATATCCTACTCCTCCGATGGGGCCGAGGCCAGTGCCCGTGGTTGCTATTTGACTCTTATTTTCCCTTAGACTCCGATCCCTTTATTGACGAAAGTGCCGATACTGATACTACTTCGTTGATTGCAAACATCTCTTTGGCGGGGGGTTGTTCGTCGTACACCGTTTTGATTCTTTTCGATGTTGGGAATTTCAAGACTTGATGAAGCGTTGAAGGTATTGCCCTCATATTATGAATCTAAGGTCTTCCGAGCAGCGCGTTGTATCTCATGTCACCTTCGATTACATGGAACTTTGTTTCTTGGATAGTTCCGGCCACATTTACTGGAAAAATGATTTCCCCTTTGGTGGTTTCACTAGCCATATTGAAGTCGTTGAGTACTCGAGCTGCAGTCACGATTTGATCTTGGAGGTCGATTGCTCTACGACCCTCGATCGAATAATATTTGCCGAGCTACCTGGATCAATCAACACACGTTTAACTTGAATTTTATTCATAAGGATAAATATTACCAGCGCGTCGTTGTGAGGCTGTTCGATCCCTTTTGCATCCTCATCGGTGAAAGACAAGGTATCTTCTGGTAAGTAATCCCGGGTACGTTTCTCCCTTGTGATTGTCACCTTGGTGCGCTTAAATATCGGGCTTTGAGGAGTATCGACCCCACCAACGATCATATGAATCACGTGTTGTGGTTCTTCCTGTTCATTTTTCCTGTTTGCATCCCTGTCTTTAAAGTGATTTTTAGCTCGATCACTCAAGAACTCTCGAAGTTGACCCTCGTTGGACAAACAAGCTACCTCCTCCCTTAACTGTCTGTAGTATTCGGTTCTGTGACCATGGGTTCCATGGTATTTGCATATTTGATTAGGTTTCCTTTGAGCTGGATCGGTCTGTAGGGGTCTGAGCCACCTAGTATCCTTGATTCTTCCAATGGAAGCTACAATACCTGATGCATCAATGCTGAAATTGTATTCTGATAACTGTGGCGTTTATTTAGGCTCGACATGTTTATCGAAGCCACTCTTACTCATGAGCCCTCGAGAGTTTTTTCCTCGGTCATTCCTTCGGTCATTTCGAACGGAATTATGTCCCGGTCTGTTATTTCTATGATCTGCGCCATATGGTTGGTACCGATCTCTGTCGATGTCCCTTTGAACTCTGCTGTCGGGTAGACAGAGCCGGAAGGGACTCCTAACTGATCATCCTCGACCCTGATCTTTGACTGGTATCGACTATGTACATTGGCCCAGGTCACAGCTGGCTATTCAATCAAATTCTGCTTTAGTTGTTGTGATGCTATCGAACTTCGCTCGTTCAAACCATGAGTGAAGGCTTGGACAACCCAATCATCGGTGACCGGGGGTAAGTCCATGCATTCCATCTAGAACCGAGATACGAATTCCCTTAGCATTTCATTGTCATTTTGTCTCACTTCGAAGAGGTCCGACTTCCTAGTCGTGACATTTATTGCTCCGGTGTGTGCCTTTACGAACGAATCAGCAAGCATGGCGAAGGAATCGATGGAATTGGGCGGCAAATTGTGGTACCATATCATTGCCCCCTTTGATAAAGTTTCGCCAAACTTCTTCAACAGAACAAATTCAATTTCATCATCTTGTAAGTCATTTCCTTTTATTGCACATGTATAAGAAGTGACATGCTCATTAGGATCAGTGATTCCATTGTATTTGGGAATTTCCGGCATGCGGAACTTCTTTGGAATGGGCTTCGGAGCCGCACTTGGAGGGAAAGGCTTCTGCGCAAACTTCTTCGAATCCAAACCTTTTAGAATCGGGGGTTCCCCTGGTATTTGGTCAACCTATGAATTGTACGTTTCTACTTTCTTGTCATTAGCCTCGATTTTCTTTTTTCCCGATTCAATCCGTTTAGTAAGCTCCTCGAGCATCTTCATGATGGCGGGGTCAGTTCCCGATCCATTATCGTTCGATTTTTCCGGTACAGGTTCTACCCTATGAGTAACTTCCTGTGATGTATCGAGCTCAATTCTGCTTGGTGCTCGATTCTGATTTTGGAGCTGCGCTATCGCAGCTTGCTGAGTCTGCAACATTTCAAATATCATTCGAAGGCTAATCCTGCCTTCTTCATCGCTCTGTGCATTCTGATCGGTTGCCCGGGCATCTCTGCGGACGCTATTTTTAGGGTCGGCGCATAAATTTCCATGAATAGAAATACGAGAACTGACATCGGTGGATCTATGGCCGGTGGTCCGTTGGGATTGACTGGAGGTACTCCGTTTCTCGGGGCGACTATGTTCTCGTTCTCGCCATGAAGACCAAGGCCGGTGTCTGTGTGAGTGGGTGCTGCTTGAGAGTTTGACATGTTGATTCCTGAAATCAAAGACACATACGAGAACAAGCGTAAAACAGTGTGTGTTATGAGGATTAATACTAGGCAATCACTATTACGGTGGGCGCCAAACTGTTTACCCTAATAATTGGATAACAATTAAACTTATAATGTGATTTTAAGAACACATGATTTTACCTAATAACAATTGATAAACGTAGAAATTAGCAGTAAAGATTAACAATGAGATAAAGAAAACCAGTCTTGAACGTGATTCGGCCCTCGAGCTTAAGTTCCCTCGAATTGGTCGGTGCCCAAAATAGTTAAGAAGCAAACTGATGAACAAGAACATAATCTAGAAAGTATTGTATTGCTTTGATATGCGTGAATGTAAGATGGTTACAAGATGATTAGGCGCTTATATAGTAGAGGAATCCTATTTATGGTACAATTCTAATTATGGAAGTAAATCCCATGATTAACCAAATAACCGCCCTTGATTTGATCTGTTCCGAGATTTACGCCATGATCTTCGGCCAATCACGGATATCTCGCCTTTCTGTTATTGTGCTTCTCTTGATCTCTGCCGCTTTTGGTCTCGATCGCTACTGGCCTCGATCTTCCATAAGTGCCTCAATCTGGTCCGTTGCGAGGCCGACCTTCGACGCAATTCCCTAGCCTCGATCAAATAGTAAAATCGCGTAGGCCCAGTTTCAATCGTATACAGATAGTCCCCTCGTTTCTTGGAGTGTAATGAGAAGAAAAGAATTGAGCCTTCAATTTTGTATCTCGACCTGTCATGATGTCATCTTCATGACGTAAGCGACGAGAGTGAATGAAACGTCCCATCGGTTCGCATATCAAGGCATTAAATGCCTGTCAGTTGCTGTCTGCCATTATTGATTTTGAACCATCACCCTCTTCCTATAAATGTGATTTCTTCTTTTTTGCCCAAACTTTACTCTTAATCTCCGCCCTAATCTTCAAAGCTTTTCACTTCCTTCAAGCTATTTCGTGCTGCATAATCTCTAGGTTTTGTTATCAACCTTCCCTCAAAACAACAAGCCTCATTCCCTTTTTCCTTCTTTCAACTTGCAGAGATGGAAAAAACGTCTAAAACCATTCCCCAAAAGGAGGGCGCCTCTTCATCGCGACCGGCCGGCGATTAAACACCGGTGGAGCCGCGCCCTGAGGAGTGCATTCCCGGGAGGGGGGGGGGGGTGCGATCTTACTTCCAATTTCAAAGTCGAGAAAACTTCGTCTGTCCCTGACCGATGCGAGCCAATGTCGAGATACATGTGCTCGATAATTGAGAGTGACCTTGAGCAAGATAAGAAAGACTGTCATTGGGAGAAGAAAGAGGTGGTGATTCCGACTCCCGAGGAAGATATCACTACCCATGTGAAAGGGTTTCTAAGTGTTTACACTTACCCTTTCACGCTGGGCCCTGTCGATCCTGTCATCATCGAGTTCTGCCACCAATACCAAATAACACTAGGTCAGATCCACCCTTCCTTTTGGCGGATTGTCATTCTGTTTCGATTTTTCGCGAGCAAATCCAAAGGAACCTCTTTCACCCTCGACCACCTCATCAGGCTGTATAGGCCCCGTATTTTTTGACGTGGGTTAATAAAGCTTCAGCGTCGGGCCACCAAGGTGCTGTTCTCGAGCATAGACAAGGACAAGGATCGAGGGTGGATGGTCGGTTCATTCGAGTGAAGACTTCCGACTCAATTCCGGCCGAGAAGATGCCATTTCTCGAGAAGTAGAATATGAAGCGTAAGTTCAATCCTTCCTTTAGCTTCTATTTATTGTTTTGTTTCCTTTACTCTTCCTCATCGACATCCTTTTCTATGATGTAGCGGTCGCTTGGATGCCTGGTGCGATTCCGAACCTCGAGAGCTAGGTTCGGACCCTAGCTTCGACCTCCTCATATGTTGAGCGCTCATGGCGCGATTTAGCAAGGGGCCGATGGGAGGCCAAAAATCACGGTAAGCCTTTTCTTTATGTATTTGATGGCTTTTGTTAAAATGTTTCCCTCTTATACTCACTTGATTTCCTTTCATACTGGCCTCGGGAAAGATGCCGTCATGAGGCCCCAGTCTGGGGAGGAGGAGGTTTCACCCCCGGTCCCGAAGCCATCGAAGGAAAAGAAAAGAAATAGGGTCTTGCCCTCCGATACTCCAAAACCCAAGAAGAGCAAGACTCGCAGGTCGAAGAAAGACACCGCCGCCCTGCCTGCTGATATAGCTCAACGACTAAGGGAGGAAGAAGAGGAAAATGAAGATGCTGGCTTCGAGCTAGTATCCCGAACGAAGAGGAGCGCCGAGGCCCCAAAGGCCGCTGAGCCGGTGATGATCGAAGAAGTTCATCCTCGGACCGAGGAGATATCGGAAGATGGCCCGAGCAAAGTCCCAGAGTCGTCGGAGGCTGAAGATGCCTCCCGCCGTGATGAGCAATCGACGGAGAAAGGACCGGTTCCAAGGCCCTTCGAAACGAAGATAACGCCCCAAGTGACTTGCTTGGGGCAATAGATATTGGCGATTTACGCCATGATCTTCGGCCAGTCACGGATATCTCGCCTTTTTGTTATTGTGCTTCCCTCGATCTGCCTCTTTTGGTCTCGATCGCTACTGGCCTCGATCTTCGATAAGTGCCTCGGTCCGGTCCGTTGCGAGGCTGACCTTCGACGCAATTCCCTAACCTCGAACAAATAGTAAAATCGAGTAGGCCTGGTTTTTACCGTATACAATACTAAATTCCTATTTCTCCAAGTTTGGTTAGGAATTAACCAGTGATTTATCAATATGATAGTGTATGATTATTACATTTATTATGAGATTATTATGTGATGAATAATAATACATAAACTATTAGGTAGAGATTGTAATATTAAAGTTAATGATTAACTTTTTGTTGTAATAGTAATATACATGTATTCCACATTCTAATAGTACAAAAAGTCTCGCATCACATTCATGATCTAGGATAAGTATATCATTAATTTTTTCTTTTTTCTTCTCTAGATGTGCTTAAAACAGCTAAAAATAGATTTTATGGAAAATAATACAACTGTAGTTTGACTATTATGGGAAGAAAAGAAAAACAAAACGTCTTGTAATGTTTTCCTGCAAAGGGATTAGGTTGATTTCTTAGTTTATGCTATATAATTAGTAGTGTCAACAAATGCATGATGACAAAATAATAATTAAAATCTAAATCATGTTTCATTTGATTAGAGAGTATTCACTATTATTAAGATGGAACAAAGAGAAAAATATAAAAACGCACCTAATCATGCTTTTTGAATTAAGAATGGTGATTTGACCATATGCCAAATGTGTCTCTTTAATACGTAAAATCATAGGATTTCTTCTTTTAATTATTAGATTTTGATGTTTCAACATCTCAATAAATCTGTTTCTTATCTTTTATTAGAATGGTTATCTTAAATTAAATTACAAGTACTTAGATATTAGTTAGTAAACACTTTCTCTAAAAAAATTTAAAAAATTTCTGTAAATCGCTGTGTTTATAGATATTGTTTTTTCTTTTTCTCTTGTGGCCAAGTTTGCAGATACCCCAGCTTTCCTTTGAATAGCAGGGGCTGATTTATACGATAGATTATGGGGCACGTGAACCCATGATCTTTTTACTAAACTAGGTATTTTATATATGTATTTTTTTAGAAATGATCTAATATTATCCGTTGGATGCTCCAAAAAGGTTGAATAGTGCATTTGATTAAATACTAAGTTATTTACCTAAAGAAACAAGAATCGATGCCCATTTAGTGCTTTATTTTTTCTTTCTTGGTATATTAATTAGTGGTGCAGCTATGTTATAAAAATCCTAGACCCGCCTCGAGAATTATATTTTAATAGCGTTAGATATTCTTCTTCTTTTTTTCTTCTTGACAAGTTTGTAGATGCCCATCCCCTTGAAGATAAATTTTTTTTAACTAATATTGTTACAATAATAGACATTAATGACATAAAATGAGAGTAAGTCCTTTTAAAGCCAGTGCATCGTTCGTGTAAATGCACTTAACTGGCAAAACTTTCTTAGAATTTTATTCTTCCTCGGTTTCAATTCGAAAAATTACTTAGTTTGGTTCGGCATGGAGTTTAAGATAAAAAGAAATTTAATATTTATGCGGTTATATAGCTTTTCATTAATATAAAAAATTAAAAAATTTAAAATTTAATTATTTTCAAATATTATCGTATTTCAATGAGTAATCTGGAAAGTAGGTAGCCATTAGAGCATTGGCATGTCCTAATCATGGCTCTTCTGGAGCAAATCTTAAGGCCTAATAATGGGAATATGGCAGAAAAAGGCCAGTGGATGAAGTATAGCCTATGATCCATGGAAGAATTGACCAGAATAGCCACTCACCTAACCGCTTAAAGTAAAAATAGGCGGCAAATGTATAACGTTTGTATAATTCCTATAAAAAAACCAAATATATTACTCCTCTGTTTCAATTTATGTGAACCTATTTCCTTTTTGGTCCGTTCCAAAAAAAATGAACCCTTTCTGAATTTGGTAACAATTTAGCTTAAACTTACAATTCTACTCTTAATGAGAAGCTTTTATAACCACACAAATCCTCTGGGCCCCTTTTTGACTTGTTTAGGACCACAAATTCCAAAAGTCTTCATTTTTTCTTAAACTCTATGCCCAGTCAAACATGTTCACATAAATTGGAATGGAGGGAGTAGTATATAATCTATGTGAACCGATTAGGAAAGGTAAACAGTGAATTAGACCGACTATTTGTGTAAAAATCCTTGTGGTCTGCAAACCTTAAACTAGCTATAATACACGACGTGAACAAAACAAACGGTATCTATACGCTAGCTAAATTTAAGGGAAAATGACACTGTATAGCCGCTCTCAAAATAATAGCCGAAAAAATATATATTTTTTGTATAGATACACATTCTGTATGTTATATATAAAAATTATATAAATTTTATACACTTTTTCGGCTACGGAATGCAAATGGTTTCTGGCGCGAGCTAAAAGTGAAAAAAGCCCATTTAAGTAAAAACATTTAAGAGAAATTTTCATAAGGCACTATCTTTTAGTGGTAATTAGCTATCTATAGATACCATTTGCTATATTACGGATTGTAGATACGTTTTCTATTGTTATAAGTTGAATTAGATGTATTAAGCTACTGTATTCATGAATACAATAGCAAAAATAGGCGTGAATCAGAGAAGTCCAGCTAATTAGTTGTTGTATTCAAGTGTATTCGATTGTATTCATGCCATGAAACATGAGATTACAGCTGGATAGATTATTGTATTCGACTGTATTCACGGCGTGAAACAGAGGATTACACTATTTTTAAACGGAAAGTGAATAAATTAACATAATAGACTCCTAATATAACTCAACAAACTCAATTATAACACACAAATTTTGTATTTCCAGTTATAAAAAAGATTATCAACCGAAAAATACTCCAAAAACATAGCAATCTTCAGAGAAATTATATAATACATCTGAATACATAAATTATATTAATTAAAAAAAAAATATGAATCCATTCATGGCATATAGCGAGACAATGAATACAATAAAATACATAGAATACGGCGGAATACATTGAAATACAATGAAAACAAAGACAATGAATGCAATGAAATACATGAAATACAGCGAGATACATTGAATTACAATGAAAAAAAGACAATGAATACAATGAAAACCAGATGGTTTAGCTGCCGGAGGGTTCTCGATCTACGAGCAAGGAAGGCTCTGAAGTGCGTTTGAATAGTACGCGCTGCAACATCGCGTAGGGACTGACGAGAACGATGAGAACTAGAAGAGAATACGGCGGAGGGAAGATTCTAAGGCGGCGATCCGACGGAGAAGAGATGTGACAATGCGTTGATTTTGCTGTTCTGGTATTTGGTTGACTTGATGATTTGCTTCTTGAAAATATTGATGATTTTGGTTAAGGGGTGGCATTGGCATTGAGTAGGAGGGTTGTAGGGTGGTGGGGGTGGGTTAAGATGGGAAGCACAGAGAGGAATTTATAGATTGAACATCGTATTTTTAGGGAATGGGGGAAGAGAATGACATGTATCAAAGTAGAGAGAGAAATAAAATAGTGTAACTGAATAGTGTATTTAGTGGCTTAGGCGTAGGAGATAACCAAAATTAGATATTTTGCTATAGACATTAAAAGGTATCTATAAAATATAATTTTTTTAAATAATATTTATTTAAAATAAATAAGGTGTTAACCTTTGCTATAGGAGGTAAAAATTCCAACATTTAACGGGAGGGAAGTCTGTTATGTGAGTGCGTCAAAAAAGAATGAAGGATGAGAAGAAAAAACTCCTGGAAACTGTCTTCTACCGCATTAAGGTCAAGACAACTATTTTTCCCGCACGAAGTTTGTGAATGAGTGATTGACTGATAATGAGCAAGAAATATTCGTCTTTCTGTTAAACAGTATGGATTGAACTCATAATTTATTAGATGCTTTTTATGAATGTCAACTAAGTATCTTCAGTAAATTGCTCCCAGTTGTTCAATCATTTGCTAGTCTGGAGAGCAGAAGATTGCTAGCTGTGTTGCTTGGACTCTTCAAAAAAGATGGTCGGGCACGTGTCGGATCCTTCAAAAATAGTACATTTTTTGAAAAATTCGGCATAAATAGGATAACATTTTTGGAGAGTTCGAACAACATAGACAGAAAATCAAATTGACACTATAAGCCAGCCAGACTCAAGGCAATACAGTAGGTGATGACCAAAACAGAACTAGAATAGAATCATTAGACCAAACCAAAACAATGCGACAGTTGGAACTTGGCACAGATCTAAGTCTGCTTATGACTTACTGATTTAGAAAGGAAACACTGAACATACTAATTATTAAATCCACAATTTAAATATTAACGAATATTTAAACCGTAAACCCAATTATTATTGTATATTAATTACTTAAGATCATTGTGGAGGTTTTTGATAACCTTCGCAAATTGCAATAAATAGTGGAGGTTTGTAAAACATCGCAATTGACTATAATTTTTGGCGGTTAATAACCCTTACAATTTCGGCTACAACCAAAAACTTAAACTTTAGAGAAACATATAAGAGGGTATGAGTTTTAGGATAAATAGAAGTAATGAAGGCTGAATACATGCACTATAATTTTAGTCAACATAAGTAGAGCAAGGTTGAATTGAGACAAAATGTGATGACTCGATAGGTCATCTTATAATTTAAAATCAAATCCTGTGTTCCGAGGTCTTTAAAACTTTATTTTATTCCTCCTTGATTTGCGTGCGTAGTCCGGGAGTATTTCCGAAAAGCTTTTATGTTAAAAGTTGATAAAAATAATAATTTTTGCCTTAAAAAGTTGATTTAGTTGACTTTTTTTTAAATCCACTAGGCTGAGCGCCTAGGGCTAGTTTTTATATGTTTAAACAAGGAAAGAAAACAAAGTCACATGTTGTCTTATGAGAAGTAAGACGATATAATTTGTCAACTACATAGCTCCTATTATCAATATTTGGGATTGTAGGCCCAATACTGATATTAACAATTAAGCTAAGACTGAAAATTAAGACATGTATCAAAACTAGCAAATTACAAATATAGCCACTTTCTGCGTTGTTGCGTATTTGGTTGCCATTCTGGCCCGTCACCTTGTGTTTCTCCCCAGTTGTATAGCATAGCTCCCTAGATTTTCCGTAACCATATAAGTTGCATTCATCAGTTTTGACATCTTGCACCATCCAGCTGTGTATGATTGCTAGTAACATTGCCCAGTTCCACACTTCTGTACTGCGCGTGCATTTTGTCATTGCAGCTGTGCTTCTTGAATGAGTATGTGGACTTCTTCTTCTCCTGTGTGTCTTGTATATCCTTATAGCTGTAGGTAGTGATTTCCTTCATTTACACTTGGAAATAATTTCCACCGCTCCAGTTGAAAACTGTTGCCTTTTCCTTGAGATACATATTTCCTGCTCTTTGTGTTTACATTTTCCAAATAGTCTTGTGTCCTCTTTTTGTATCTGATGGTTCTTCTGTTGTTCTTTATTTGCCTGGCTCCCTGTATGTGGGGATATCCTCAACGATTGCTTCAAGCTGTTCCTCTTAGAGATCTGTCCTTCAACTCTGTACCTGCTGTATACCTAAGTGTTTGTGTAATTTTTGGTATCACCAAAATCGGTTTCCTGCTACTCTTCTTTGTCTGAAAAAGGTGGATCACTGATGGTGTTAATGAGGTGTTAACCTCCACCTTTTTATTCTTTCCAACCAATTCATCTTTCAATAGTGTTGCTTGCCAAAGTTGCTTATCCATCACTGAAAAACTGGACAGCCTACTATCATATCCTGCTCCTATGCTTGTGCCTATCCTTGGTTTCCTTCCAGTGGAATGAGTACTTTGGTCAACGCTTTGGGTAAACGGACCCGGACTCGTGTTTTGACTGTCCCATGGGTCCGTATTGAAATATAGGACCTGGGTGTATGCCCGGAATTGGATTCGGAGGTCCCTAGCCCGAGTTATGAATTTTTGTTAAAAATTATAAGTATGAAAATTTAATGGTTTTTAAGAGATTGTTAATGCTTGATCTTGTTGGTATCGGTTCATATTTTAGTTTCGGAGCCCGGTACAAGTTCAATATAATATTTAAGTCATGTCTGTGAAATTTGGTGAGAAATGGAGTTATTTTGACGTGATTCGGGCGTCGGGTTGTGAAATTAGGAATTTTGAAGTGTTCTTGGGAAATTCATGTGATTTGGTGCTAAATTCGTAGTTCTATGTGTTATTTTGGCGATTTGATCGCGCGAGCAAGTTCTTATGATGTTTTAAAACTTGTGTGTATGTTTGGTTTAGAGCCCTGAAGGCTCGGGTGAGTTTCGAATAAGCTATGGGGTGGTTTTGAACTTGGAAAGATTTGCTGGTATAACTGATCTTGTTGCAGGCCTCTGATCTCGCATTTGCGAGATCAAGCATTGCAATTGCGAACTCTGCAGGTTCCGCATTTGCGAGCTTCTCATCTCAAATGCGAAGAGTAGATGGGCCAGGCAGTCCTCGCAATTGCGAGGGATTCTTCGCATTTGCAAAGTAAAGTTGGGAGGGACAGTGATTGCAAATGCAATCTTTTAGTCGCGTTTGCAGAGATTCAGGTTCGCAATTGCGAACTTATCTTCGCAATTGCGAAAGCAGCAGAGGTGTGACGACCTCGCATTTGCGATGGTCCCTTCGCATTTGCGAAACCCTGTCGCAAATGCGACATCTGTAGCTGTGTAAAGGGGACTTGGACATGATTTTTCTTCCATTCTTCAAATTTTCAAAACCTAAAACACAAGAGGCGATTTTTCAAAGATCGTTTCTTCCCCAAATCATAGGTAAGTGATTCTTAACTAGTTTCTTTCAATCATTCACTTCATTTTACAAGATTTTAACCTAGAATCTAAGATTTTCATGGTGGAATTGGGGATTTTTGGGTAGAAAGTAGGGATTTCAAAATTTGGAGATTTAGACCTCAAATTGAGGTCGGATTTCAAAATCAATTGTATATCCGGGCTCGGGGGTGAATGGGTAATCGAGTTTTGGTCCGAATTTTAAGTTTGGACCAAGCGGATCCGGGTGTTGACATTTTCAAAATATGGCCTAAATTGAATACCTTGCAATCGTAGGTAGTTCCTAAGGCTTAAATTGAATTGTTTTGTTGGTAATTTGCTAGATTCTATTGGTCCGGAAGCTTATGTGAAGGGAAAAACAATTGTTGAGCTTTGAGTTGGCCATTAAAGCGAGGTAAGTGTTATGTCTAACCTTGGCTTGAGGGATTTGGTATTGTTGCCTATTTGCTACGTGTTTGGTTGTTGAGTACAACGTATAGGTGAGGTGACGAGTACCTATGCATTGTTGTCAAGTCATAGCATGCGAGTGAGTCTTATTCTTGTAATCGTGGTATTCTTTAATCATATTGTTCATGCTTAGACTAGTTATTATTTATGTTGGGCAACTCTTATTGAATCAAAGATGAGGTTGACATTGTGGAACTAAATGTTGAAGTGAGACTTGTTATTGAAATTCTGTCTCCCGGTTGTTATTGTTCTTGTTTTGGTGAGGCAGAGTGTAAAGCACGAAGGGTTATGCTGTGCCATCTTTATATTCATATTCATGTGAGGAAGAGTGTAAAGCACGAAACGTGATGCCGTGCCATTTCATATTCATTACCATGTGAGGAAGAGTGTAAAGCACGAAGGTTGATGCTATGCCATTTGTCGCGCCCCCTTTTTCCCCCTCCTCGCGGGGGAGAAGTTCGGGTTTCAACATTCATGGGGTGTAATGACTCATTTCCTTTTGGGAATTGGGTATTTGAACAGTCGCCACCTAACAGATTATGGTGCATTAGGGCACCTAGAGCGATTAACTCTTGGATTGGTTTGCATTACCAGAGATTAGGGTAAGGGCTCGAAGTAACCTCGAGGGGAAGGTGTTAGGCACCCCTCTTGGACCACAACTGTGGGTCCCGACCAAACTTATAATCACAAATTAGTCCATAAATAAACAATTGAAGCAAGTAATTGCAAGTAGAGCATGTTGGGAATTGTATAAAAATAAGAATTTAAACAAGTTGTGAAAAAAAGGAAAAAAAATAAAGTTTCAAGCAAAGGATTTGGGAGAGAGGGAGGTCCTAGGTTGGTTAGCCTATAAGATCATCAGTACAATGCCCGATAATCACTCTTTGAAAAGGGGTTACGCGTGGTATTAGCGCACTGGTCATCATATCGACGTCTACCCTTCCCATCCCCTTATTGGTAATGCAAAGCGAGGGTCGGTCACAGATTCCTATTGCGTGCTGCTACCCGTCCCTTCTTAGTGGTCCCGGAGGGAGTTAGGACCTCTACCTATAGGTAGTTCTAGACAAACCCCTGAGGTTTTAAAGGTGAAAATTCTAAGGCGAGAAGCAAAACAATTAGGACTTTGAGCAAACAAGAACATCAAAGAGTAGATAAAGGCTCAATTTTCCTCCACAAGTAAACGTACAAGCAGCACGACTCAAACACAGTTAAGGTCTCTATTAATCAAAGTCCTAAAATAGGATCTCTAAGTGACGATGCGAAAATAGACCACATTTTATACCCAGAAGCTATAACCTAGAAGTTGCCTAGGGATTCATTTAAAAATTATTAGAATCAGAAACATTGAACAGCGGAGAAAGAGCTTTAGGGGAATGCGGTTTTGAGAATGCCTTAAGGCTTGACTATATGCAACATGCTGTGTTGACATTAATGCAGGAACAAGCAGGTTTTTAGAAATAGACTCCTTTAATACCTATAAGCATGGTGTCTAATGAGATTAATGCAATTTGGAAAGAACTTGTTTCGGAAAAATGTTAACGCTTAATAAGACCAGTTTTTTTTTTTTAAGAAAATGAACTAGGCGTGATGAAGTTGATTTATTAGGCCAAATTAAATTTCCAGATAGAATTGCGAGTATAGATCCCTATAGGCATGACATCTAGCCGTATTACTAATTTTAGCAACATAAAGAAACGCTTATTAAAACTGGATCGGGGTTGAGTCCTATAGGCGTGACATCTACTGATTCATGACACGATTGTTTGGAACATATAAACATGGTTTCTAACATGATAGAATGAAAAACCTTATGAACATGATTTCTATCCGATGCAAACTTAATTAGAAGTGAGATCCTATAGACATGATTTCTATTAGGCAAAGCAATCAGATTTGAGAGAGTAAATCCCTATGAGCATATTTTCTATTGCACAAAGTAGGCAGATTAAAAAGTAAGATCCTAAGAGCAGGATTTCTACCCATATTACCCCATAAAGTATACATCTACCCACCCCTTTTACTAAATACCCCAAATATCTGTTTACAAATTATTACGGGTCAATGAATGAATTACATAAGTAAAAATAAAAAATCAAGAAGCTATTCTATAGGGAGCCTACAATCAGGACCAAGTTTCCCAAAGCCTCCAACGGTCTCATAAACCTCAATTCCATAGACAAATCAGAGTCTAGGTGCATCAAAGTTCCCCAAGAGCCTCAAGAACCCCGGGCAATGCTTACACCTAGACTTAGCAACCAAGAATTGAACCAGTGCAGCGTGGAAAGGCCAGCCTCAGTATGCCAGAGTTCAGAGGGCTCTCAAGAGAATCCCAAGGCAGTACACACACTGAAGGGGGCAAAACTTATTGACTAAGAGTAAAGTGGAAGTGTAGGGCACGAGTTGGAAAAAAGGTTATTAAAGACTATATTGGGAAGTCTGTTTTGGAAGCAATTAGTAAAGCAACAAAGATTGTTCTAAAAGAGGTTGGATTAATAAACAAGCTTAAACACCTTAAGAAAAGATCACACAACTAGTTTGCAGAATTTAGTAGTCATACAGGGGTCAGGGGTTGGGCATACATAGACATTTGGCTACACAACCCAGCAAAGATCTTAAGATTGGCTTGGACATGCTCAGAGATAGTTGACTCTGGAATAATCACACACCAGTCAGGAGAAATACAAACACATAGAAGGGGTGATAAGGATTTGGGAATTCATAGGATGGTAAGCATACAAGAAATAAAAGACAATTGACAAGCATGCTTTGAAACCCACATAAGGGGATACATTAATCCAGCGGGAAGGGGAGACATAACAACATGCTGATAAGGCAACTTAACTACAAGTTCCACAACAGAACCACAAGTAGAAGCAAACTAGGAATAAAAGAAACTGAAACAGTAAGAGAAGCATATTGTTGTTGGAACTTTAAATCAAAACTAGGACATACCAGTGAAGGTAGAAGTAAGCAGAATGAAAGAACCAAGAGTACAGATGATTAGCCTTGGCTTTCAGCCGGCTAACAATAGCAAGTAGCACAAGGGAGAAGGAGAGCAGAAGTTTTTAGTAAGAGAGGTAGTTTTTGAAAACCAGTGTTCGTGTGTGTGTTAGTGAAAGACTAGAGTATTTATAGTTGAAAATAGGTAGTAAAATAAGGTAAGAATCATAGTAGCATGGTAATTAAGGAACTCAGAATCAATCAATTAGAAAATCAAGGAAGTACTCCCTTAAGTTAAGCGAATCAAATCAAACGGGAAGATCCAGTATCATATAAGGCAAGAAGAAAAATCAGTGCATGACTAAATAAGGAAGGGGTCAAGTTTCAGTAAGCATAGAGTAGTCAATTAGGACTAAGTTCAGAAAACTCCAATTAAGGAATGATTAAGTAAAAATAAAGTACTACATCAAATAAGGTAATGGAATCAGTCAATTTAAACAAACGAGTAGAATTTTAGGGTTTTAAAAGAAAATCTTTCAATCAAGCCATCAACTAAGGAAATCAGAATCAATCGAGAGGAAGTCATGATTCTGTACTTCAACATATAAATAGAGAAGATCAAACAGACGTAGCAAACAGGCAAGGCCAGCAATATCGATAGAAAGAGGCAAGAGATGAACACTCAAGATAAATACAATCACATAGAGGTGATATAGGTAGGTTAAGGTCTCAGTAAAACCCATTCAAAGTATGGTAACCACAGAAGCATTAACAAGAATTAAATAGTCAGGCTAACACACAGAACCAAGCCAAAGAAGACCTCAAAAATTAGGGCTTTTTAACATAGGCGAGTTAAAGAGCAGTAAGAACATAGAATCAGTCAAGATAAGCAAGGAAAGAGGTTTAAACATAAAGAAAAATCAGTTTAAACAAGTGTAGAAGAAACTCCGAGAAACCCTAAATTTAAAGAGAAAAACGACTTAAAGTTGATGATTTTTAAAGAGAGGTTTGAGAACAGTGTAAAACATAGAAAGAAACAGACTTAAATCGTTTAAAATAGCACAGATCTAAGATATTCAAACAAAGTTAGGGTTTCAAAGGAAACCCAGATAAAAATGGAAGAACCTGCTATAAACTTCAAAGATCGTAACAAGTATGGTGTGATTTTGCCCAAAGTCACACCAGAGAAGCCTCGAACAACAGAAACAGAAACCCTAGGTCCAAATCGACATGGCCTAGGACCCTTGAGGGCCTTAGAGATTATGAGCAAGGCGATGAGAGATCCATTGGAGGCTTGGGGTTGAAAGGAGGTCGCCAGAGATGATCGGAGAAGGAGGCGTTTGACAGAGTCTAGGGTTAGGTCAAGAGAGAAGACTGGAGATGAGAGAGTTTGAGGGCGGCGGAATTAGAAAAGTGATTAGGGTTAGGGGGTCTTTAGGACTAAAAAAGGAAGGGGCTTGTTTGGACCGTTGATCTGGGAGATCAACGGTCAGGATTCAACCGGGTAGGTGGGTTCCGGGTTTGGGTAAGGGTTAATAGGGTCTTGGGTAAGGGTTAATAGGGTCTTGGGTCGGGTTATTTAATTAGAAGGTTGGGCCGGGAATTGGTCCGATTTTGGCAACAATTGAAAGCCAAATTTGGCTATAATTTAAATAGTAACTTTTCCCCTTTTTTTAACTTTAATAAATAATAAGTAATTTCTGGAAAATAATTTATGGTGCCAAAATGATTTAAAATACATAATTAACATTTTTAAAATATAGGGACCAATTTTGTGCATATATGATATAATTATACATTAAAAGGGCTAACATTGCAATTATATGCAATTTAGCTTAAAAATACTAAATGTAATTATAAAAGTGCATGAAAAATATATTAACCATATTTTGACATAAGTATAGAAATTAAATGAGTAAATCATCATCAAAATAATTTGGAAAATATTTATTGGGGTTTTATGGATAAAAAGGGGGGAAATAAATCTATTTAAACCCTTAAAATTATGGGAAAAATAATAAAAATCTCGTCCATGCTTATATATGCATATATATGCTATTTTGAAGGTATTTAAGCATATTAAAATATATAGAGAAAAATTGGGTATCAACAGCTGCCCCTCTTTACCCGGGAAGGATGAAAGAGTTTTCGGGTAAAGAAATGATGGCCAATTTTGACCGGATGGGATGCTTTGACAGACGCTCCAGTTTTCGAGTTGCCTACATATCCCTGGTTTTATAGGAATCAGGCCATGTGTTGTTCTGGATTCACCTGCGGAGTATGCTGATAAAATTATTGTAAGAACGGACACGAGATGTGGAAACAACTACGATGAGCGTTTAAGGCTCGAGACTGTTGGAGGAGCTGGAGTGGGATTGCTCCTACTAGGATGGCAGTTGTTTGCTGGCTACCTACAGATAAAAGATGCTACAAACGTATTTGCGAAAATTTAAATATGATGCAGATTTCCTTTGGACCATGAAGGTTGTCTTCGGACGGTTAAGGATGACGTCCTTGGACCATGATGTCCTGGTCCATGAATTGTTTAATGAGGGATTTTCAGGCCATGAAATGATGTTCTCAGGCCATGAAAATGCTGCCTCCGAACCATGATGCCTTTGAATAATGATATGCAAATTTGGGGGATCCTCAGGCCATGGCATGGTGTCTTCCGGCTATGAGGATGGTGCCTTTAGACTATGACTCCTCTGGATAGATTGGCGATGTTTCAGCCCATGATATGCAATAATATGAGGTAACGAGACAAGGTTTAATCTTGCGAAGTAAAGGGCAGAGCTTAACCCGATTGAAAAACAGGTAGATAGTAATAGAAAAGAGAGCAATATTGATGCAAAGAGGGACAGTGCTTAGTCCCGTGCAAGTGGGGAGGCAGGGATTAGCCTTATGCAAAAATGGAGGCCGATCTTAGCCTCATGCAAATGTGGAGTCAGGGTTTAGACTCATGCAGGTATGGAGGCAAGGATCAGCCTCATGCAAATATGGAGTCAAGGATTATACTCATGCAAGGAGTAGGCAGTGCTTAGCCTTATGCACAATGGAGATAGAGCTTAACCTCATGCAAACTTGGGGACAGGGCTTAGTCCCATGCAAATGAAAGACAGAGCTTAGCCTTATGCAAAATAGAGTCAGGGCTTAGACTCATGCAGGTATGGAGTCAAGGATTAGACTCGTGCAAATATGGAGTCAGAGATTAGACTCGTGCAAATATGGAGTCAGAGATTAGACTCATGCTAATATGGAGTCAGAGATTAGACTCGTGCAAATATGGAGTCAGGGCTTAGATTCATGCAACTATGGAGTCAGAGATTAGACTCATGCAAATATGGAGTCAGAGATTAGACTCATACAATATGGAGTCAGAGATGAGACTCTTGCAAATGTGGAGTCAGGTCTTAGACTCATGCAAATATGGAGTCAGGGCTTAGACTCATGCAAATATGGAGTCAGGGCTTAGAAAAATCGTAAGTTTTATGAGGGGAGGTTGGTTCTTGCTTCGCCTGCCGGCCTTGCTCTGCTCTGCTCTGGAAGCCCCTCTTCGAGTTTCCCTAGGTAGCGTCTGACCGTTATGAAAAAATAGAATTTTCGGAAAAAATATGCATTCATTGATAAAATAGAATCGTTTTGGAAGCGTATTGATATATTAAGTAATTTTTGATGAACTAGTGACTGTGACACATTTCAAGGGCATTGCAACTTTCTTGTGTTAGAACTTTGAGGGTCCTCCTCAAAATTCTGCCCCAGTTTGGTAGATGATATTAACTGTTTGCGGATGACTGACCCTGCTGAATCTTCTTTGGAATTTTGAGAATCCTTCTCAAAATTCTGCCCCAGTTCTAGACTGACTGCCGACTTCCTGGCATGTGATGGCGCTCACTGGACTTGCTTTGGAATTTTGAGGACCCTCCTCAAAATTCTGCCCCAATTTCTGATTTTCGGGGAAATGAAAATTTTATTATGATATGACCGAACCCATAAGGCTGCCTACATATCCCCTCTTAAATGGGAATCAGGTCAAGCGTAGTTCAATTATATCAGAAAAGAAATGTGAAATAATCTAGGCATAGTATCTCTTGACTACGTCTGAATTGATTGGTTTTGGCCAGATTTCTCCGTCCATTTCTGCAAGTATGAGTGCTCCTCCTGTCAAAACCCTGTGAACCATGTATGGACCTTGCCAGTAAGGAGAGAATTTTCCTTTGGCTTCATCTTGATGCGGAATGATTTTCTTCAATACCAACTGTCCTGGTGCGAAGTGTCTCGGTTTGACTCTTTTGTTGAAAGCTCTGGACATTCTGTTCTGATAAAGTT
Source organism: Nicotiana attenuata (assembly GCF_001879085.1). Classification (NCBI taxonomy): domain Eukaryota; kingdom Viridiplantae; phylum Streptophyta; class Magnoliopsida; order Solanales; family Solanaceae; genus Nicotiana; species Nicotiana attenuata. Next base: position 420,993 of record NW_017670815.1, read on the forward strand.
GGCAGTGACATACTGCGTTCATTCTCTTTCCATCGATAAGGGCCAATTGTTCATAGCGGCTCCTTGCCCATTCCGCATCACTGAGTTCAGCTTCCTGTATAACTCTTAAAGAAGGAAGCTCTAACTTGGCTAGGATGACATCCTCGGTACCATAAACCAACATGTAGGGGGTTGCCCCGGTTAACGTGCGAACTGTGGTGCGGTACCCTAACAGAGGAAAGGGTAACTTCTCATGCCATTGCTTGTGATTCTCTACCATTTTCATTAGTATCTTCTTAATGTTTTTGTTGACGGCTTCTACGGCTCCATTTATCTGCGGTCTGTAGGCGGTGGAATTCTTGTGCTTGATTTTGAAAGTTTCATATATAGCTTTCATCAGATCACTGTTGAGGTTGGCGTCATTGTCAGTAATAATGGACTCAGGGACTCCGAACCAGCAGACAATACGATCTTTGACAAAATCTGCGATTACTTTCTTGGTTTACAACTTTGTAAGATGCAGCTTCTACCCATTTCGTGAAGTAATCAATGGCTACCAGAATAAAATGGTGTCCGTTCGAAGCAGTGGCCTCAATCGGACCGATAACATCCATTCCCCAGGAGGCAAATGGACAAGGTGAGCTTGTTGCATTGAGCTCGTTTGGCGGCATCTTTACCATGTCGGCATGCACTTGGCATTGAAAGCATTTGTGGACATACTGGACAAAATCCGTTTCCATGGTCATCCAAAAGTAACCTGCCCTGAGTATTTTCTTGGCTAGAACGAAACCGTTCATGTGCGGGCCACATGTCCCAGCATGCATATCCTGTAGTAGCTTAGAAGCTTCCTTTGCATCGACATACCTCAGCAAACCCAAATCCGGAGTTCTTCAGTACAAGTTCCCTTCGCTGTGGAAGAAGTGATTTGACAATCTCTGGAGTGTGCATTTCTGAATGCGATTTGAATGCTCTGGGTATTCTCCTTTTGATAAGTATTCCTTGATGTCATGGAACAAGGCTTTCCATCTGCTTCTTCCTCGACATGAGCGCAATATGCTGGCTGACTATGGATCCTCACCGGAATGGGATCAATATAGTTCTTATCTGGATGTTGTATCATGGATGACAAAGTGGCTAATGCGTCGGCGAACTCATTTTGAATTCTGGGCAAATGTCAGAATTCTATCTTCGTGAACCTCCTTTTCAGTTCCTGCACATGGTGCAGATATGGCAATATCTTGGAATTCTTGGTAGCCCATTCTCTTTTACCTGGTGCACAAGCAAATCTGAATCATCGATTGCCAGCAGCTCTTGAATATTCATGTCGATTGCCATGTTGAGCCCTAATATGAAGGCTTCATATTCTGCCATGTTATTGGTGCAGGGAAATCTAAGTTTAGCAGATACGGGATAATGTTGACCTGTTTCTGATACCAAAACTGCTCCAACGCCTACTCCTTTGAAATTTGCGGCTCCATCAAAGAACATCCTCCAACCGTCATATGCTTCGGTAATGTCTTCTCCTACGAATGATACTTCTTCATCAGGAAAATACGTTTTCAAGGGTTCGTATCCTCTTCCCAACGGATTTTCAGCGAGGTGATCTGCCAGTGCCTGTCCCTTGACTGCCTTTTGAGTTACATAGACTATGTCGAACTCACTCAGTAGTATCTGCCATTTAGCCAACTTCCCTGTAGGCATGGGCTTCTGAAATATGTACTTTAGAGGATCCATCCTGGATATGATGTACGTAGTGTAGGCACAGAAATAATGCCTCAACTTCTGGGCTGTCCAGGTCAAAGCACAGCAAGTGCGTTCAAGCAGAGAATGCCGTGCTTCATAAGGTGTGAATTTCTTACTCAGGTAATATATGGGTCGCTCCTTTCATCCTGTCTCATCATGTTGTCCTAAAATACATCCAAAGGCTCCATCTAATACGGATAGATAAAGTAGCAAAGGTCGTCCTGGTTCAGGCAGGACCAGAACTGGTGGTGTGGACAGGTATTCCTTGATCTTGTCAAAAGCTTTCTGACAATCCTCGGTCCAACTTGTCTCGGCATCCTTCCTCAGCATCTTGAAAATGGGTTCACATATTTTGGTGGACTGTGCTATGAATCGACTGATGTAGTTGAGTCGTCCCAAGAAGCTCATCACGTCCTTTTTGCTTTTGGGTGGTGGTAACTCTTGAATAGCTTTAACTTTAGTCGGATCTAGCTCGATCACTCAGCGACTGACATAGAATCCCAATAACTTTCCTGCAGGAACCTCGAATGCACACTTTGCGGGGTTCAACTTCAAATTGTACCTCTTGAGCCTGTCGAAGAATTTCCTCAAGTCTTCTATGTGATCTGCGGCCCTTTTGTATTTGATAATGACGTCGTCCATATATACCTCTATTTCTCTGTGTATCATATCATGGAAAATGGTTGTCATGGCTCTCATGTAAGTAGCCCCAGCATTCTTCAGACCGAATGGCATCATCTTGTAACAGTATACACCCCAAGGCCTAATAAAAGTTGTCTTCTCGGCATCTTCTTTATCCATCCAGATCTGGTGATAACCCGCGAAGCAATCTACAAAGGATTGGAGTTCATGCTTAGCGCAGTTATCGATCAAGATATGTATATTTGGCAGTGGGGAGTCGTCTTTGGGACTTGCTCTGTTTAAATCCGATAATCAACACATACTCGGACCTTTCCGTCTTTCTTCAGAATTGGCACAATATTAGCTAACCAGGTTGGGTACTCAACGACCCTAAGAACCTTGGCTTTGATCTACTTGGTAACTTCCTCCTTGATTTTCAGACTCATGTCTGGTTTGAATTTTCTGAGTTTTTGCTTGACTGGCGGACACATGTGGTTGGTAGGCAACTTGTGAGCTACTATAAATGTGCTCAAACCGGTCATATCATCATACGACCATGCAAAAATGTCCTCATATTCCTTTAGAAAACATATGTATTCTTCCTTCTCTATTGGCGACAAGTGAATGCTGATGCGGGTCTCTTTGACGGTCTTAACGTCTCCCAAATTTACCGCTTCTGTTTCATCCAGGTTGGATTTAGGCTTGTTCTCAAAATTCTCAACTTCCTTGACAATTTCCTCGGGTATCTCATCTTCTTCCTCTGAGTCACTATTCTTATACTGCGTTGCCTCATTATATGTCACAGTCACGGGTTCATCAGGAAAAGTAATAATAACACTGTAGAAGGGAAAAGTATAAAAAAATAGTAACGAATGATGATGAAGAATAGATACGTTTAATTAAAACTGAAAAAAATCATTCAAACAAAATCTTGGCTCGGTGGATCGAGCATTTATTTAAAACAGAGAAATCTTAAAACAAAATAGTTGAAAAATTTAAATGCCTAGACAGCTATAAATTTTGCCAAGCTACCCAGGGACTCGGCGGGCTCGGGATGGTGTGGCGGTCCAGTTTCTGAGAACATCTCCCTTTGCTACAATCTGAATGGTGAGGCCTTCTTCCTCCTCCTCAATTATGGCACTGCAGTCCATATCCTCATCTTCCAAGAATAGATCCTTCAGCCCAGCTAGTGCTTCTTCTTCAGCAGTTCCCCATATTGTGTCTGCCTGATGGAAAGCTTGTTCTAAACGGGGTACCGATTGCTCAAGAGGGTAATATGTTCCGCGCCACGGAGGCGACCAATTCCTGTATTCTTGCCATGTGTAGTGGTATCCGAGCCCAAAGGTGGTACCATGATTCTTCAGCTGTATTGGTTTGGTGATGCCTTGGAGGTTCTTTCCTAATCCTTTGCCGGGTTCATATCCAGACCATGCTAATATGCTTTCTATCTTGTTACTCCACCACTTGTCTTTTTCGACAGCATTGACCCGTTCAATGTGATGATAGGTTTCCCCTCCTAGCCTTCTTCTATGTCCAATGGATGGAATAGTTTGACTGGTGTAGATGGGGTTACTACCGTCTCTATGAATGATTACCTCCTGACGGTTCCATTCGAATTTTACGGCTTGATGTAGTGTAGAGGGCACAACTCCAGCAGCGTGGATCCACGAGCGGCCCAACAAAAGATTATAGGAGGCTGGTATGTCAAGCACTTGGAACTCAACGTCGAACCAAGTTGGTCCCATCTGCAGACAAAGGTTGATCTCCCCGATCGTGGCCCTCTGAGACCCATCAAAAGCCTTCACATTCATGCTTCCGGTCCGTATTTCATGGAAACCTTTGTCCAACCTTTTCAGGGTTTCCAGTGGACAAATATTCAGACTAGAACCTCCATCAACCAGGACCCTGGTGATGAACTTGTCTTCAAATTGTGCCGTGATATGCAATGCTCGATTGTGATTCCGTCTCTCAGGTGGCAGCTCATCCTCGTGGAAGATGATCTTATGGCTTTCTAGTAATTGTCCGACCATGTTGGCCATTTCTCCGCCGGTGATATTATTGGGTACGTAGGCCTCACTCAACACTTTCATTAAGGCGCTCTTGTGTGACTCAGAGTTCTGCAATAGTGATAGGATAGATATCTGAGTAGGGACTTTGTTCAGGTGATCAGCAACAGAGTACTCTTTCGCCTGTACTTTTCTCCACAGGTCATCTGGCCCAGTCTCAATAATAGGTTGCCTAGCAGTGGCTTCCTTACTTGAACCTCCTAGGTGTTCAGGCATATAGACTCTTCCAGTCCTAGTCATTCCTTGTGCCATGTCAGATTCCTCTACCTTGGCCTTCCCTTTCCGCTGAGCCTCAGTGACATAATCCCAGGGTATTGCTTTTGAGCTAAATCGGGGTGTTGTTGATACTGTCACAGTGAAGGATGTGACCACTTCTACTTCAAATAGAGTGGGGGTGGCTGTAGGCGGAGCCACTTCTACCTCAAATGGATCTGATGTAGTTACCTCAACCTTGATCTGTGCATGAGTCTGAACCACGATAGGAGTGAGTGTGACTGCGACCTTAGGGTCATCGCCTTCCCGAATAAGCCCGATCGACCCTTCAGGGTCCCATTCTTCATTTGTTTCTATCACATGTATACCATCACTTTTGTGATCAGGGAGAGGATTGTTGCAGACATTAGGTGAGGCCTCCTTTGCTTGTATGACCTTATTGTCAATTAACGTTTGGATCTTATCCTTCAATGTCCTGTACTCTGCTGTGGTGTACCCTTTCATACCGGAATGGTACGCATAAGTCTTGTTCGGATTGACCCACTAGGATGTGTTCTCTAACGCCACAATGGGAATAGGAGTGATATAACCGGTGGCTTTTAACCATTCATAAAATTGGTCAATGGGCTCGGTAATGGCGGTATACTGTCTGGGTGGCTTGCAGTCAAAGTTTGGTCGTGGTCTTGGATAATTTTGATGAGCTGATTGGAATTGGGATGGTTGGGAGTTATATGTGTGATAGACAGAGGCTGGTTGGGAGTATTTGGGGGATGAAGGTTGATATCTGGTGCTTGGTACATGCGTGGAGGTGTTTGGTATGCGGGTGGAGGTGTTTGATAGACAAGTGGAGATTTTGGGCCCTGGGCTACCATTACTACCCCAACATCCCTCTTCTTGGATATGCCACCTGACTGTAGTGCTTTATTTGTGGCTTGCAAAGCCTCGAAGTTTGTTACCATTCCGATCTTGATCCCTTCTTCAATACTTTCTCCGAGCTTGATGATGTTAGAGAATTTGTGATTTTCGATAACCATTAGCCTCTCATAATATTGCGGGTCCTGTGCCGTGACAAAGAATTTGTTCATCTGTTCTTTATCTAAAGCGGGCCTGACCTTGGCGGCTTCCGACCTCCAGCGGGTAGCATATTCACGGAAGGTCTCAGTGGGTTTCTTTTTGAGATTTTGAATGTAGAAGACATTCGGTGCATTCTCTATGTTGAACCTGAACTGGTCCATGAAATCTGACGCATGCTTACCCAATTTGACCATTTCTTGGGATTTTGGTTGATATACCAAGACAGTGCATCCCCATTAAGGCTCCTGATAAAGAGCTTCATTCGGATCTTTTCATCTTTCCCGACCCCGACAAGTTTGTTACAATAAGTTCTGAGATGAACCCTGGGATTACCTGTACCATCGAACATTTTGAACTTGGGTGGCTTGTATTCTTCTGGCAATTCCACATCGGGCTGTATGCATAGATCCTCATAGTTCAAACCCTCAATCCCTCTATCGCCTTCAACACCCTGAACTCGGTGGTTTCTGGTGTACAGGAAATTGGTTGGGTAGAATGTGGTATAGTTTCCACGTATATGGGATTGCTTTGATGGGTGCCAGGAACTTGGGTATAGTTGTGGTCATTGGTTGAGTTTTTTGGATCGGGAACAAGTGGTGGTGTATTTTGGGGAGTGTGGTAAGTGGTGACTGGCGGTACTGAATTGGTTGGTAATATTGTTGTGGTGGTATGGTACTAGCAGTGGATTGATGTTTTGGGGTGGAGTTGTGTATTGATTTGGTGCTGTAGGATTTTGTGGCTGTTGGTTTTGTGTGTTTTGGGGAGGTGTTGGGTTTTTTGCCTTCTGTTGGTGGATATCAGGGACATTGAGGGTTAGTGACAAATTTGCCAAATTGCGGCCCTGCTCAAGTTCTCTTTGCAGTTCTAGTATCCTTTGTTCAAGTCTCAAAACCAGGTCATTTGGGGCCGGAGTACTGCGGCCGTCGGAAGTCTCTGCGTTCTCAACGTTTTCCTTTCGGATTCCACTTAAATCGTCCATCTTTGCTTTTCCTCTGCTTTTTGTGTTGCTTGGAGGAGGAGGAGGTGGAGGGCCTCTGGATCTGGTGTGATATGCTGATGAGGCCAGTATGATCTAACCAACCTAAGGGGATGGGAATAATAAATAAAAATAAAAAGCAAAAATAAAAGGTGACAAGTTAGTGAGGATCCTGAAATGTCTGCAGTACTTAAACATATATTGCGGAAATTCGCGTCCTAATTTGGGAGCCTCGTTGTGCCCGAGGTAGGCCTAACGACAAATAGATTTGGAGAACTTTTAATGCCGATAAATGCTTCATTTCAGAATGTAAGAACAGACAAATCCCAAAACGATACGGAAATAAAAAATGAGTTACTATTGGCACTTGGCCTTATTACATCTTAAGAAAAGGCAAAAATAAATCTAGCCTATTTGGTCCTGGAAGGATCTTCCCCAGATTCGATCTTCCGCACTCCCTCATAGAGATCTCCCAGCTCGCGCAGCCCTAGCAGCAAGTAGGCTCTAGCCAAGTGTCCTCCTTCAGGTCCTTCAGCATTCTGACAGTTTTCGATCCTTTTTGTGACTTTGCCCTCTAGCTTTACTATTCTTTGCTCCAGGTATTCCAGTTTCCTATTGGAAGTGATCGCCATCTCTTTCCATTCCTCAATCAACCTTGCATTCTTTTCATGTATTTCCCGGTGCTCATTTTCAGAGTCGTGGGCCCTTTTGCATAGCCTGTTGTACTTGACTTGAGTTTCAGCTTCCTCATCTATGATTCTGTTTCCTCGACCAATCCCTGGTGTTACCGTTCCTTTTAGATTGTCCTCCAACCATGTTGGGTAGAGAGGCTCGTACCCTGCGTGATACCTGTCCGGCTCGACAGTGTTTTTCTCCACGATGATCTTGCAATGCCACATATGTTTAGCTTGGCACTTGTAAGGAACATCGTCGTCTTGAAAGTCTTCCCTAAAGTGGCTCATCTTGACGACCCTTGGTACCACCTGTTTCCTGCCTGCTTGTCTCATCACTCGCATAGGGACATATGGATATATCCCTCTCAATCCGATCAACACCAAATGTTGAGCATCCCTATACCTGATAATAAACTCGTCCATTGGAAACCATTCAACCATCCACTGCACCTGCTCCTTGGTCAGACTGTCGAAGAACTCTACCCATTCGCTGGCACTTTCCGGCTGAGCAAATCTTTCCGGAATGTAGGTCATCTGCTTAGGGTGATAGAAACCAATGTGGTCGTTCCAAGCCCTTCGCGGAAATTCTTGGCGATAGTAGCCCTTTTGGAGATGCTCCAGCAACCATAACTGCAGCAATAAGTTACAGCCCTCGAAATGCTGGACCCCTCTTTGACAGCGCTCCAAGGCCCTGTAGATATCAGCTATGATCATGGGGACTATGGTATAGGCCTGTCCATTAATCCCCTCCATCAGAGTTTTGGCAACCATGGCCAACCTAGTGTGGATTCTTCCCTTTTTCATTGGGAATACTATCATCCCTAGAAAGCACACGATGAACACGAATAACCTGTGATAGATGTGACCTTTGAAGTGAGGGCGATCTCATCATGGTAAGTGCGGAAAGACTTGCTATGGCCATACCTCTCATAGAGATATTCGAAAGGTATGTAGGAATCTTTCAAGCACAGTAGGTCGACATTCGTTTTCAGCCCCATCATCTTCAGAAATCCCCTGCCCGTACAGTTTTCTAGCACCAAAATCCCAGGACTGTCCCAAGTTAACCCTGCAAGTCCTCCTATTTCTGGCGTCATTTCTATGTCACCGAAATGGCACACCGCTCTTTCACTATCCCAGAATAGAGTAGCAGCCTCAATCAATTTGTTGTTTGGCTCAATATATAGTAGGGATGGCAAGTTACCCAGGTACTTTTTCACGTGCTTCTTGTCACTTGAGGAGAGATCTTCCCACCAATCTAGCAACAATGGGGGGATATTGCTAACCATACCGAATCTGGGGACCCCGTGCCTCATTTTCTGCAAAACAAATGGTTAGACCTTACCCCTACCAGACTCGACTATTTATACATTTATGATCAGCATATCGGCATTTAGTCCTCCAAATTAATGCACAGAACATGGTTGCGTCTGTTGGGATTATGGAAAACCCGATGGACTTTGGATAAGGCTTATCTTAAAGGATCATTATGCGGACAACATAACTGACCAGACTAGGTTTGACCATGATGCATGTGTAATTTAAACAGAGTAAGGTTTCTATGGGGTTTTAGACTGGTACCCTCAAGCGGACAACTTGATGGGGAAGGCACGGAACCGTCGACTGCACCGCTGATCGACTGGTTTTACCACAAACAAGCCTTTACGAATTTAAGGGGAGTAAATAGGAAGAGCGCAACCACTCATTAAAGCGTTGCTATAGGATTTGATACGCACGAGTGGAATATGATGTAGAGCATGATTTATGCAGCAGTTAAGAACATGTAGGCAAGTATTTTCACGTAGGAAGAAATAAATACAGTATTTAAATAATTGAAAAGACAGTTACAGAGAAAGGAAAACAAGGAGACAAGTCAGTTTTCAGGGTAATAAAGGAATCATATGCTTAAAATAGACAGTTAAATTCAAATAAGGTAGAAGGGTACGGGATGAAGCATGCTTGGACTAATTCATAAGTTCGTTATGGAAAGAGCCTGAAAATATCCCCAAAAGAGTCGCCATGCTGTCGCGCGCCCTTTTTCCCCCTCCTCGTGGGGGAGAAGTTCGGGTTTTGATATTCACGGGGTGTAATGACTCATTTCCTTTTGGTAATTGGGTATTTGAAGAGTCGCCACCTAACGGATTATGGTGCGTTAGGGCACCTAGAGTGATTAACTCTTGGGTTGGTTTGCATTACCAGAGATTAGGGTAAGGGCTTGAAGTAACCTCGAGGGGAAGGTGTTAGGCACCCCTCTTGGTCCACAACTGTGGGTCCCGACCGAACTTATATTCACAAATTAGTCCATAAATAAACAATTGAAGCAAGTAATTGCAAGTAGAGCATGTTGGGCATTGTGTAAAAATAAGAATTTAAACAGGTTGTGAAAAAAAGGAAAAAAAAAATGAAGTTTCAAGCAAAGGATTTGGGAGAGAGGGAGGTCCTAGGTTGGTTAGCCTATAGGATCATCAGTACAATGCCCGGTAATCACTCCTTGAAAAGGGGTTACGCATGGCATTTACACACCGGTCATCATATCCACGTCTACCCTTCCCATCCCCTTATTGGTCATGCAAAGTGAGTGTCGGTCACGGATTCCTATTGCGTGCTGCTACCCGTCCCTTCTTAGTGGTCTCGGAGGGAGTTAGGACCTCTACCTATAGGTAGTTCTAGACAAACCCCTAAGGTTTTAAAGGTGAAAATTCTAAGGCGAGAAGCAAAATAATTAGGACTTTGAGCAAACAAGAACTGGAAAGAGTAGATAAAGGCTCAATTTTCCTCCACAAGTAAACGTACAAGCAGCACGACTCAAACACAATAAAGGTCTCTATTAATCAAAGTCCTAAAACAGGATCTCTAAGTGACGATGCGAAAATAGACCACATTTTATACCCAGAAGTTATAACCTAGAAGTTGTCGAGGGATTCGTTTAAAAATTATTAGAATCAGAAACATTGAACAGTGGAGAAAGAGCTTCATGGGAATGCGGTTTTGAGAATGCCCTAAGGCTTGCCTATATGCAGCATGCTGTGTCGACATTAATGCAGGAACAAGTAGGTTTTTAGAAATAGACTTCTACAATACCTATAAGCATGGTGTCTAATGAGATTAATGCAATTTGGAAAGAACTTGTTTCGGAAAAATGTTAATGCTTAATAAGACCAGTTTTTTTAAGAAAATGAACTAGGCGTGATGAAGTTGATTTATTAGGCCAAATTAAATTATCAGACAGAATTGCGAGTATAGATCCCTATAGGCATGACATCTAGGCATATTACTGATTTTAGCAACATACAGAAACGCTTATTAAAACTGGATCGGGGTTGAGTCCTATAGGCATGATATCTACTGATTCAAGACATGATTGTTTGGAACATATAAACATGGTTTCTAACATGATAGAATGCAAAACCTTATGAACATGATTTCTATCTGATGCAAACGAAATTAGAAGTGATATCCTATAGACATGATTTCTATTAGGCAAAGCAATCAGATTTCAAAGAGTAAATCCCTATGAGCATGTTTTCTATTGCGCAAAGTAGGCAGATTAAAAAAGTAAGACCGTAAGAGCATGATTTCTACCCATATTACCCCATAAAGTATACATCTACCCACCCCTTTTACTAAATACCCCAAATATCTGTTTACAAATTATTACAGGCCAATGAATGAATTACATAAGAAAAAATAGAAAATCAAAAAGCTATTCTATAGTGAGCCTACAATCAGGCCCATGTTTCCCAAAGCCTCAAACGGTCTCATTGTTGATATCCAATTTTTCCCTACCTATTTTTTATACTCAAAATATTCTCAAAATAGCATGTATAAGCATGCCCAAGAGATTTGGTATTTTTTCCTAATTTTAAAAGCTTTTTAAAATCATTTTTATTATTTGTTTTAGCAGTACAAAATCCAATAATTATTCCCAAAAAACTGTCATTTGGTGAGTAATTTATTTCCATCCTCATATTTACACCACGATATAATTAAGGTGATTTTAGCATATTTTTATAAAATTATTTGATAATTTTAAAGCTAAATTGCATAAAATTGCAATTATAGCCTATATTACGATTAATAGCGTTTTACAATTATAAAATTGTTCCCAGTATTTTTAGATTAACGTTTATATATTATTAATTAGTTCAGTGCTTTTAATTTGCCTTTAAAATTGTTTTAACTATTTTAATTAAATTAAAAAGGGAAAATTGGCTATTTAATATATAGCCCATCTACATTTCAATTATAGCCACATTAATCCCCTTAATTGACCCCATTCGAGGCCCAATTCTGGACCATTCCAACCCAACCCCTAACCCGTTTAATTACCCGACCGGACCCTATTCTAATCACAGCCGTTGATCTAAAAGATTAACGGCTCACACACACCCTTTCCATTTTTAATCTACCAACACCCCAACCCTAAATTCATTTTTCTTTACCCACCGCCTTCGAATCCCCCTTCCTCTCCAATCCTCCCATTTTCTCTACAAACCCTAGTCGCCGCCACCTATTGAACCCTAATCCCCTTCGATTCTCACCGGAATCCATGGCTTCTCAGGCCATGGAAACCTCATACTTACCTCCTATTGCTCCTATATGCCTGATACTCGAAGGTTTGAGGCTAGACTTCAAAGGTCTCCACTCAGACCTCCGCCGACTTGAGGTTTCCTGCCATCTCCGGCCTGGCTTCTGCGTATCTTAGCCTCTTGAGTCTGTTTCCAGCCTTATCTGACTTAGATCGGACCTTTTCCAAGCCTTTCTTATTCTAGGGTTCATCTGAAACCCTAGCTGTTCGAGGTTTTTTTCCGGTTCTCTTTGGATCTGTGTGTATTCATGCTCTATTTTTGAGTTCTCAAAAGATTTCCCCAACTTTTCTTTAAAAATTTTACTTTCAAAGTCACTTCTTTCCGATTTAGGGTTTCTGAAAATGCTTGAGTGTTTTTCGGACTTTTCCTTTCCCTTTCTTTGTGTATGTTTGCCTCTACTATGTTCCTATGTTCTTCTTTTACCATGCATGTTCCTCTACCGTGTTTTCTACACTATGTGCTTGTATGCTTTTCACCATGCTCTGCTACTTTCTTCCACTATGATCTCGCCTACTGTATTTTTCTACTGTGTTCATTAAGTGTTCTTACTATTTCGTCTTTTTATGTTTCCTCTAGAATACCTACATAAGCATGTTTTCCCCTACTGTTTCTTTTGCTTCCATTATGTTTCGAATTAATTCCATTACTCTGTTTGCTTTAAATTTTCTACTGTATTTGCTTGTTCCCTCGTTTTTGTCTTCTTTGCATCTGATTCAAGTCAAAACCCTAGGATTTTGGGGTTTTTGGGCGAGTTTGGTCTTGTGTGTTTGGGCTGGGGTTCTATTTGAGCACTGGACTCTCTCAAACTCGCTTTGGATCTATGTATTGAATTCGAAACCTTTTGTGTATGACTCTGAATTCTTCTATACTAGACTCTTCTGATTAGCATGACAGTCCCTTTTATATGTGTGTTAAAATCTTTCTTCGTAAGGGTTTTCCAACTTATGTTCGAATCAGAATCCTTTTTTTGGGGTTAATTGATTGGTGCTAATTCTTTTAAGTAAAACCTCTCTTTGCTTTTCTTGACTTGGTTCATTCGAGCAAAGCCTGTAACTTTGATTTCAGTGGTTGTTAATTGATTCTCTTTCCTTAATTATACAATCGTGTACTGTCAAAATCTTTCCCTTAAATAACTATTATGTATTTACCCCTTCTCGCACTTCTTTGAAAAGTGTTTAATTAACCTCTTTCCTTATTTACTTTGCCCGTTTGAAATCAGAATCCCTTAATTAAAGGGAAACCTTGTGTGATTGAATATTCTTACCTATTTCTGCTTTTTTCTGCACTATAAATACATGACTTTCTTCAACACTACACACACGGTTAAGCACACTAAACATCACAACTCTCTTCTGAACTTATAGAATTCTTGCTTCTTGACTGCACTTTGGCTTTTACAAGGCTACCGCTTCTCTTTACTTGCTTCTTTGCAACTGGTATGTCCTAAAATTAATTTCAGTATCATTCTAATGTGTTTATTTACAGTCCTTGTATCCATGTCTGCTTTCAAATGCTCTGTAAAGTTAATTTTGAAGTACCTACATGCTTTTGCCTGCTCTTTCTTTGTTTCTTGCTGCTAGTATAAACAATTGCTCCCATACCCCATTCCCCTATGTGTGCTGAGTTAAGGTATGGTCTGGCAGCATCCCAATTGCTGTCCAGGGCTGAACCTGACCTTCAACAAGGTCTTAACTCCCCAATTCTAAGGCTGACAGGCGGGTTAGGGGTGTGCCAGCATCCCAATTGCTGGGCATGACCACCGGCCTGCCCTGGCCTCCCCCCTAATTCCCTTTAATTGCACTTACACTTATTTCTAGTCTCTAAGTTCTACCCCCTCCTCCTATGAGCCTTGCCTTGGGACCTTGAGTTCCCTCTGAACTTGGACATTTGAGGGATGGCCTTTCCACACTGCACTATAATCTGATTCTGCAATGATATTTGGGGTGTAAGCATTGCCTGGAACTCTTGAAGTTCCTTCGAACTTTGACACATCCCAGATAAGGGAAAGGCTTTGGAAAATCCGATCCTGGAAGTTGGTTTATCTCATATTATTAGACTCTGAGTCTGGATTAAGCTGATTAGATGTAGATGTAGTTACTGATGTAATTTCATTCTTTCCTCTGATTCATTCGGTCTGTAATTAATTTTGTAATAACTACTGGGTGTATAGTGAAAGGGATGGGATTGAAAGCATGCAAAAGGGGTAGATACCATGTTTTAGGGATATTTACTTTCAAAATTCAGCACCTTATGTAGATATCATGTTTTAGGGATATTTACTTTCAAAATTCAGCATCTCATGTAGATACCATGTTTTAGGAATTATTATTTTCAAAATTCAGCATCTCATGTAGATACCATGTTTGTAGGACTTACTACTTTCAAACCTCTGCATCTCACATAGATACCATGCTCATAGGTTTTCTGCACTTCGTATAAATATCATGCCCATAAATCGTTGCTGAAACTCTGCATATCATATAGATAACGTGCCTATAGGACTTCCTGCATTTGCATATGCATCTGTCACTAGGTAAATCTGCTTATAGGAGTTAAAATAACCAATTGCATATAGATGACCTGCCTATAGGATCTCTGCATGACAATAACAGCGATAAAATCAGTAACGCCTAGAGAGCATGCCTATAGGAGCTATCAACTAAATCTGAATCGCCCATTCGCTCCTAAGTTTAAAATCAGTGGTAATTTGTTTAAACACTCGCAGAGCTTACAACCAAACAATTCTTAGCAATCAGTTTTATTCCTCCGTCCCTGAATTAATAGATATCATGCCTATAGGTCCCGTTTAACACATAGGCAAAAGGTTAAGTAATTAATAAACTATGTTAGTGTTCGACAACTACATCTAAGCAGGACTAATTTGGACTCCCTATCTGGGAAATATGTGGTAAATCAACCTATCCTACACCTTAATTTAATTCAGACCAAATCAGCATGTGTAAGACATGCTAAACAATTTGTTTCTTAAAATGAGGAGGCCTGTTTGATCCCTTAGTTGCTACTAGTTCCCCTTTAACTGCATTATGTGTTTTGATTGTCGCCCTAGATTTTTATCCTTTTAAACTATGAAAAGCCAAGCTCCCTCCCCTTTAGGATTAGTAGTCCCAACTGCCTCCGGGACTGATAGGTGGGACGGGTAATAGCATGCAGTAGGTAACGATAACATTCCGCGCTTAACACCTTAACGGGGTGGGAAGGGTAGACATGGAGATTATGATCACGCGATAACACCATGCGTACGATTGACTACCGGTGTTGTGTGGATGATCCATGTGTTTCACAAACCTAGGACCCCTTTCCCTTATGTAACTTTATTATTATTTTATCAATAAAATTCTATATCTCATTTCAGTCACCAAATTCCTCCTTTTTACTGCACTATTCTCTTCTTTTTCAAAATTTCCGTTTATTCATTTCTTTGCTTCAATTTCTGAACTTGGATATTTTTCTTAAACAAATTATGAGATCACTTAGACCTCAATTTCAACATGTTTGTTATGTACCTATTTGCAACCCTTATGTGTGGAATTATTTATACTTGTTTGCATTTAAAGTCACAACATAGCTTGGCCGGGAACCACACTAGTGGATCTTGAGGGGTGCCTAACACCTTCCCCTCGAGATAATTTCTAGCCCTTACCCGAACTCTGGTTTTCCAACTCAAAAACCCTTAGTGTCCTAATGCACTTAATCATTAGGTGGCGTCTCTTCAAATCCAAAACCCAATTCCCAAACAGGAATAGAGTTGTCCTCCCAAATGTCATAAACTCGATTTTGCGAGAAAAAGGGGGCGTCGACAGCATGGCGACTCTGCTGGGGATTCTTTAAGGCTTTTACCACTTCATATTATGTGTGACTTTACTGCTTCTTTACTGCTTTATTTGATCTCTTTATTCGAAACTGACTTGGCTTTTGTTTCTTTTTCTTTAACGCTTTCATTTACTGCTTTCCTTCAATACCGTTGTAATGTTTTTAGCAATTATTGTAATTATTATTTTATGAACATGCAAATACGTGACAATTTGTTCCATTCTTGTCATTGCATCTTCAACATCATATTCCACTCGTGCCAAACAAATACCATAGCAACGCTTTAATGAGTGGTTGCGCCCTTCCAATATATCACCCCCTAAATTTGGTAAAGGCGTATTTGCGGTAAAACCAGTCAAACAGCGGTCCAGTCGACGGTTCTGTGCCTTTCCCTCTTGAGTTGTCCGCTCAAGGGTACCGGTCTAATACCCCATAGAAACCTTATTCTGTTTAAACTATGCATGCAACATGGTCAAACCTAGCCGAGTTATGTTGTCCGCATAATGACTCTTTAAGATAGCCTTGTCCAAAGTCCACTGGGTTTCCTTGAAACCCAAACGGACCTTACCACGTTGTGTGCATTCATTTGGAGAACTAAATTCTTCTTATGCTAATTATTGATGTTAAATAGTCGAGTCCGGTGGGGGAAAAGGGCCTAAACTTTTGTTTTGCAGAAAATGAGGCATGAGTTCCCCGACTTCGGTATGGTTAGCACGCCCTCACTCTTGCTAACCTGGTGGAGGAATCTCCCATCAAGTGACCAAATCAATGAATGGAAAGAGAGGGTCACCAAGGCTAGCGAAAAGCTGGAATATCTGGAATACAGTCTGCTGGAATTAGAAGGAAAAGTGAGAAAAATAGTCACCGACTGCCAGAACGCTGAGGGAAACGAAGGAGAACGCCTGGCAAAGGCATTTTTACTGGAGAATCTGCGTGAACTGGAGGATTTGATCAACGAGGGCATTCAACCTGGGGAAGGTCCTTCTGGGACCAAGTAGTTAGAAGTCTTTTCTTTTGCTTTAAAATGTAATAAGGCCAATGGCCATTAGTGACATTTTATTTTCTGCAATTTTTAGTGTCGTTTTGGGATTCGTCTTATTTTTATCAATAAAATGAGGCATTTAGCATTATAAGTTCTCCAAATTAACTTGTCGCTAGGCCTACCTCGGGTGCAACGAGGCACCCAATTTAGGACACGATTTATACTCTTGCACTATGTGTTTAAATATTGCAACATTTTTTTTCTCAGAATCCGTACTAACTTATTACCTTTTTGTTTTTACTTTTGTTTTATTCCCCTCCCCAAAAGGTTAGTTCGTGCACTTTGGCATCATCATCCTACTCCACAAGATCTAAGGGCCCTCCACCTCCTCCTCCTCCAAGTCCTATCAGAAACAAGAGCAAAGCAAAAATGGAAGACTTGAGCAACATCAGGAAGGAGAACTCAATTGAAAGGGTAGAGGTTCCTCAGGGTATTCAGGTTCCCAAAGAAAGTGCCGCCCTGCTCGAACAGAAGTTACTGAAATTACAGGAAAAATTGGACCAAGTTCGGAACTTGGAAAACTTGTCATTTTCTCTCAATACCCCAGATGTCAACTTTCCCAAAGCTCAAGATCCTATACCTCCACAGAACATCCCGAAGCCACAGAAGCAACCCGTTACCCATCAAAATTGCAACACATGTCACAACGCCCCACTCCTCATTCCTGAACCACCAAATGATCTTCCTCACCACACCCCCGTCTATGTGGAAACCATGCCATAATACACTCAACCCATTTCAAACACACCGGAGTCTGATGACAAAGACTCCCTCATCAAGAACCTGGCCGGTGAGCTCAAGAAACTGACTAGCCGAGTCGAGGGTATTGAAGGAAACAAAGGTATCGAAGGGCTGAATTATGAGGACCTTTGCATTCAGCCAGATGTCGAACTTCCCGAGGGGTACAAACCTCCCAAGTTTGAAATGTTTGATGGCACAGGAGATCCCAGGGTCCATTTGAGGACATACTGCGGTAAGCTGGTCGGAGTCGGAAAAGATGAAAAGATTCACATGAAGCTCTTCATGAGAAGTTTGAAAGGTGATGCTCTATCTTGGTACATTAGGCAAGACCCCAAGAAGTGGATAAGCTGGGTAGGAATGGCGTCCGATTTCATGGACAGGTTCAGATTCAATACGGAGAATGCGCCAGATGTATTCTACATCCAGAATTTGAAGAAGAAACCTACGGAGACATTCTGCGAGTATGCTACTCGTTGGAGATCAGAGGCTGCTAAGGTCAGGCCGGCCTTAGAAGAAGAACAGACGAACAGGTTTTTCGTCCGAGCTCAGGACCCACAATATTATGAGAGGTTGATGCTGATTGAAGGCCAGAAATTCTCCGACATCATCAAACTAGGGGAAAGGATTGAGGAAGGCATTAAAAGTGGTATGGTCACTAATTTTGAGGCATTTCAGGCTACCAACAAGGCTCTACAATCTGGTGGCACGTCCAAGAAAAAGGATGTGAGTGCCGTGATGGTTGCACAGAGAACAAAATCCCCAATAAATTACCAAACCTACCCATTATCTCCTCTCACATATCAACCTACCCCTAATTACCAAACACCCCCGCCTTCCTACCAAGCTCCACCACCTACTTACCAATCATCTCCACCTCCCACATATCAACCTACCTCACCAAGATATTCCCAACCCGCACCTGTCTACCAAGCCTATAATACTCAACCCTCTCACTATCAATCACCTCCCACCCGCCAAAACTTTCCTAGACCGCGACTTAACTTCGACCGTAGACCTCCCAAGCAATACACCGCCATCGCCGAACCAATCGACCAGCTGTATGAAAGGCTCAAAGCTGCTGGTTAGATCACCCCAATCTCTGCCATAACTCCAGAAAATCCTTCCCGATGGGTAAACCCGAACAAAACCTGTGCATACCATTCCGGCATGAAGGGGCATACCATTGATGAATGCCGATCTCTGAAGGATAAAATCCAAGCCTTAATTGACAACAAGATCATTGTGGCAAAAGAGCCCGCTCCCAATGTTTGCAACAATCCCCTGCCTGATCATAAGGGTGGAGGTGTGCACATAATCGAGGCAGAAGATGATTGGGACCCCAAAGGATCGATCGGATTAATCGCTGAAGATGACGAGCCAAAGAAACCAACGGTCACACTTAATCCGATTGTAGTCCAGATTCAGCCTTCTGAAGATGCTGAAGTAAACATGTCCATACCACTTGAGTTCGAGGCACCTCCTTCTGCAAAGACGCAGGGACCAATCGAGGTCGAGTTTGGGTCCCCAAAGGCGCCTGAGCCCTTTGAAGTTGCTGTATTACCTTCCAAGGCAAGGGTGTCTATTCCAGTAGCTATGACAGCCATAACACCGTTCCACACAAAAGCTATACCGTGGGATTACACCGCCGAGGCGAGAAGAAAAGGGAAGGTCAAGTTCGGGGAAGCCGTTGCGGCATAGGGTATGACGAGAACCAGTAGGGTTTATACTCCGGAGCATTTAGCTGAATATTGTAAGCTTCTGGACGGCCTATTGAAACTGGGCCCGATGATCTCTGGTGAAAGATACAAGCAAAAGAATACTCAGTCGTTGATCAACTGAATAAAACACCGGCACAGATCTCCATCCTAGCTCTGCTGCAATGCTCCAATGCACATAAGAACGCCTTGATAAAGATACTGAGTGAGGCATATGTACCCAGTAACATAACTGGAGGAGAAATGGCGAACATGGTAGGGCAGATACTGGAAAGTCATAAGATCACTTTCCACGAGGATGAGTTGCCCCCAGAAGGTTTAAGCCACAACAAAGCGTTGCACATCACTGTGCAGTGTGAAGACTATTTCATCACCAGGACTTTGATTGACGGAGGGTCCAGCCTCAATATTTGTCCATTAGTGACCCTCAAAACATTGGGGAAGAGTTTACATGAAATCAAAGATGGAGCCATCAACGTCAAAGCTTTAGACGAGTCCCAAAGGTCCACCATTGGGGAAATCAGTTTGTGTCTGCAGATGGGGCCAACTTGGTTCAATGTTGACTTTCAAGTGATAGACATCCCAGCGTCCTACAATTTGTTGTTGGGACGGCCCTGGATTCACGCCGCTGGAGCTGTAGAATCAACCCAGCACCAGGCAGTGAAGTTCGAGTGGAATCACCAAGAGGTGATTATTCATGGAGACGGTAGTAATCCCATATACAGTCGTCAGACCATCCCAACGATCGGAGGAAGAAGGAAGATAGGCGGAGAAACCTACCATCATATTGAACGAGTCAACGCCGTAGACAAGGACAAGTGGTGGGATAACAAGATCGAAAGTATACTGAATTGGTGTGGATACGAGCCTGGCAAGGGACTTGGCAAAAACCTCCAGGGAATCGCCAAATCCATCATGCTGAAAAAACATGGTACCACTTTTGGTTTGGGATATGAGTACACCTGGGAAGAATTCAAAGACTGGTCGCCACCATGGCGCAGTCCCTACTACCCACTGGAGCATCCGATACCTCGCCTGGAGCGAACTTTCCAGCCAGCAAATGTCATATATGGGTCAGAAGAAGAGGAAGCATTAGCAGCAACGAGGAACTTGTTCCTGGAGCATGGTAACATAGACTGTTGTGTCATTTTTGAGGAGGAGGGGGAGGAAGGCCCTTCCATACAAGCCGTGAGCCGAGGAGCGCACCTCAATAATTGGTCCATCAGAACCACCAAGGCCCGGAAAACTTCGGGGTAGCAAGGCTGAACAAAGCACTATGCATTATCTTTTACTTTTTCGCTAGTTGATTTCCTTTCCGTACTTTCTTTAAATTTCGAAAAGAGCTCTGATATTCGAAACAATTATGGAATTTATCAAAGTATTTCAGTTTCTTATAAGTCTTGCTCTATTATTTTCTCTATCATTTACTTTATTTACACAGCATTACTATTACTTATCTTGATGAACCGACGATTGTGACTTGCGACGAGGCAACGCAACAAACGAATATAGACTCAAAAGAGGATGATATACCAAAAGAGGTTGTTAAAGAGGTTGAGAACTTTGAGAATAGGCCTAAGTCTAACTTGGACGAAACTGAGGTTGTCAACTTGGGGGATACGGAGAATGTCAAAGAGACGCGCATCAGTGTTCATCTGTCACCATCAGAAAAGGAAGAGTACACGAAATTCTTAAAAGAATATAAGGACATATATGCCTGGTCGTATGATGATATGACCGGTCTCAGTACATCTATTGTAGCTCACAAACTGCCAACAGATCTGACATGTCCGCTGGTAAAGCAGAAGCTCAGGAAGTTCAAGCCAGACATGAGTTTGAAAATCAAGGAGGAAGTTACCAAACAAGTCAAAGCCAAGGTCCTCAGAGTAGTGGAGTATCCAACGTGGTTAGCCAACATTGTGCCAGTGCCGAAGAAGGACAGGAAGGTCAGAGTCTGTGTCGACTACCGGGATCTCAACCGGGCCAGTCCGAAAGACGACTTCCCCTTGCCAAACATACACATTCTGATCGACAACTGCGCCAAGCACGAGCTGCAGCTTCGTTGATTGTTTTGCCGGGTATCATCAGATATGGATGGACGAAGAAGATGCGGAGAAAACGGCTTTCATTACGCCGTGGGGGATGTATTATTACAAGATGATGCCGTTTGGATTAAAGAATGCTGGGGCCACCTACATGAGGGCCATGACTACTATTTTCCATGACACGATTCACAAAGAGATCGAGGTGTATGTAGATGATGTCATCATCAAATCCAAGAAAGCCACTGACCACATGGAAGATCTGAGGAAGTTCTTCAATAGATTGAGAAGGTACAACTTGAATCTGAATCCCGCCAAAGTGCATTCGGGGTTCCTGCCGGGAAACTGTTAGGGTTCATCGTAAGTCGATGAGGGATAGAACTAGATCCGTCAAAGGTTAAGTCCATTCAAGAATTGCCACCACCAAAGAACAAGAAAGAGGTCATGAGTTTCTTGGGGAGACTCAACTACATCAACCGGTTCATAGCTCAATCCACTGTCATTTGTGAGCCCATCTTTAAGATGTTGAAGAAGGACGCCGCTACCAAATGGATTGATGATTGCCAGAAAGCCTTCGACAGAATCAAGGAATACCTGTCAACGCCGCCAGTTTTGGTTCTGCCCGAACCGGGTAGACCGTTATTGCTCTACCGTGCGGTACTGGATGGGGCATTCGGTTGTGTTTTGGGACAACATGATGAAACGGGGAGAAAGGAGCAAGCCATCTACTATCTCAGCAAGAAGTTCACCCCGTACGAGGCCCTGTATTCCCTGCTAGAACGCACCTGTTGTGCTCTGACTTGGGTAGCTCAGAAGTTAAGGCATTATTTCTGTGCCTATACCACTTATCTCATATCAAGGATGGATCCGCTGAAGTACATCTTTCAGAAGCCCATGCCCACGGGCAAGCTAGCCAATGGCAAA
>NW_017670815.1:445238-446366 GCF_001879085.1 Nicotiana attenuata
ATCGCACGCAACCGTCAGAGGCACCAGCCCAGTAAACTAGGGCAGAATTTTGAGGAGGACCCTAAAAATTCCAGAACAAAAGAGGTCGCAATGTCTTGAACTGCGTCGCAGTCGTCGGCTCATCTAAAAGAAAATCATTTTAAATTATGTATTTACATCATATTTTTACTAAATCATGCATGGCTACTATCAAAATTGCTTTGTTTAGCGACGCTACCCCAATGAAAGCAAGAGCCGAGTAGGACAAGCGAAGTCCACGGGAAGACGAACAAACCTTCCCCCTTTACAAAACTCACAATTTTTCTTTGGATGCAGGCACCCAAGACATAGAACCATCAAAAACGGTTACATATTCATACTTTGCAGGAGTACAACCCTCAGAATGATCACTTACTTACAAGTGCTATCTGCACATGACATCCTAGCAGCCATAATGACGCAATCAACTATCAGCTACCATCTATCAGCTAAGAAATTTTGTTACTCTTCACCTTTATTTCGTACATTGCATAAGGCTACCTTTCTGCCTTCCGAGACTAAGCACTGTCTCCACTCACATTTCTGCTGCATTGCATAAGGCTACCATTCTGCCTTCCAAGGTTAAGCACTACCTCCATCCTGCATTTCCTTGCATCATAAGGCTACCTTTCTGCCTTTCAAGACTAAGCATTGTCTCCATCTGCATTTCTCTGCATTGCATAAGGCTACCATTCTGCCTTCCGAGACTAAGCATTGTCTCCATCTGCATTTCTTTGCATTGCATAAGGCTACTTTTCTGCCTTTCGAGGTTAAGCTCTACCTCCATCCGCATGGCTGAAATATCGCCACCTCTTATTTACATCGGCTGAAATATTGCCAGTTTTATTTAAATCCTGCATGGCTGAAAGATCGCCAACTTCACTTAAATCTCTATATCGGCTGAAATATCGCCACCTCTTATTTACATCGGCTGAAATATCGCTAGTTTTATTTAAATCCTGCATGGCTGAAATATCGCCACTCTTATTTACATCGACTGAAATATCGCCAGTTTTATTTAAATCCTGCATGGCTGAAAGATCGCCAACTTCTTTTAAATTTCTATATCGGCTGAAATATCGCCACCTCTTATTTACATCGGCCGAAATA
>NW_017670816.1:0-797 GCF_001879085.1 Nicotiana attenuata
ATGCCTTTCCCGTAGCTAGGAAAGGTCTTCCAAGAATAATAGGCACTTCGAAATCCACTTCACAATCCAATATGACAAAGTTGGCCGGCAATATGAATTTGTCCACCCGGACAAGCACATCGTCGATTATACCTAAAGGCCTTTTCATCGACCGGTCCGCCATTTGAAGTCTCATTGAGGTTGGCCTAGGTTGCCCAATTCCCAAAGTCTTGAAGACTGAGTATGGCATCAGATTAATGCTAGCCCCCAAGTCACATAGGGCCTTAGCAAACTCCACACTCCCGATAGTGCAAGGAATAGTGAAAGCTCCAGGGTCTTCTAGTTTCGGGGCCATAGAATGTACAATCGCACTAACTTGGTGCGTCATCTTTATTGTTTCACACTCCATAGAACGCTTCTTGGTGACTAAATCCTTCATAAATTTTGCGTACCCAGGCATTTGTTAAAGTGCCTCCACTAAAGGAACATTGATTGTGAGGCTCTTCATCATGTCTATGAATTTCTTGAACTGATTGTCATTCTTTTGCTTTGCTAACCGCTGAGGATATGGTGGAGGTGGTCTAGTCAAGGGTGCCTTGGCCTTGGGCACCGCCGGCTCGGGTATATCAATAATGTGTTCCCTAGACGGGTTCACGACATCTTGAGTCTCTACCCCGGACTCATCATCAATATCAATCCGCACATCATTTGTCACTATTGGTTCAACCACATTGTCAACATTCAAAGGTACATCATCATCATGCAACTCAACTTCATCATTCACCACCCGATTCTCATCCGAGGCGTGCACCATCACC
>NW_017670816.1:3805-7778 GCF_001879085.1 Nicotiana attenuata
ACAAATATAGCGCGGCCGCAGCGGAGGGTTGGCGCGGACCGCGCAGGAATGGGGCGCGGCCGCATAGCTTGACTTGGCCAAAATTCCATGTCTCTGAATCTCCTTCACGCGGACCGCACTGATATATAGCGCGGCCGCGTGGGATTTAAGCCTTCTCTGAACTTCCTTTGCGCGGACCGTGCAGAAATGGAGCGCGGCCGCGTGGCTTGCACCTCAAAATTTACCCCTCTGAATCTCTTAGCACGGCTGCGTGGCAAATCAGTGCGGTCCGCGCTAGGTCTTCCTGTTCCCCACTTCACTTGTTCTTGACACTTGGCAGGTTTCACTCCGTTTTGAGCCGATCTTTGACATGTGTCATCTTGTCGCTCAAACCTGCAATCAAGCACAATTTGTAAGCCTTTTGGGACTATTTTATGGTGAATTGTGACAAAAGCAATAGCACGTAAGGGGTATAATTATGGTAAAATCCTAGCTTATCAGAAGCCCCTCTCAAAAAGCTCCAAAATCGCCCCAAAGAAGAGAAAAATGGGTGAAATGAACTCAACCCCGCTTTTTAAAACATTCTGCCCAGCGACTTACGCACCTGCGGACTCCTCGCCGCTTCTGCGCTTGCGCAGATGCGGCCAATACCCCGCATCTGCGGTCCTTCCCTTGGCTACCCCAGCCCGCTTCTGCGCCGCACTGACCGCATCTGCGATCACGCAGGTGCGGTAATTCCTTCGCACCTACGACCTCTGCTCCCTTCACATCTAACCGCTTCTGCGGTGAACCCTCCGCAGAAGCAGTTATACCAGCAACCAGACCCCTTCAGCTCATCCTTCAAGCTTCAATTCGATCCGTTAACCACCCGGAATCCATCCGAGGCCCCAGGGACCCCAACCAATCATACCAACCAGTCCTAAAACACATTACGGACTTGCTCGAGGCCTCAAATCATATCAAATAACGCTAAAACCACGAATCGACCTCCAATCCAAGCTTTATGAACTTTAGAATTTCAAACTTCTACTTCCGATGTTTAAACCTATCAAATCACGTTCGATTGACTTCAAATTTTGCACACAAGTCATATTCGACATCACAGACCTACTCCAACTTTCGGAATCGGATTCCGACCCCGATATCAAAAAGTCCACTTACGGTCAAACTTCTTAAAAACCTTCAAATTTCTATCTTTAGCCAAATGGCTCCAAAATGCTTCACGGACATCCGAATTCACTTTCGATCGCGATCCCAACTCCAGAATCACAATACGGAGCTACTCCCAGAGTCGGAATCCCAAACGGACATCGATAACACTGAAATGCACTTCAACCCAAACTTATGAAATTTCTTCCAAAATGCTAACTTCCACAATAGGCGCCAAAACGCTCCCGGGTCACAAAATCCGATCCGGGTATACTCCCAAGTCCGAAATCATCATACGAACCTATTGGAACCTTCAGATCCCGATTCCGAGGCCGTTTACTATGAAATCCAATCCTAGTCAATTCTCTCAACTTAAAGCTTCCGAAATGAGAATTTCCTCTCCAAGTCAACTCCGAACTTTCCGAAATTTAATTCCGACCACGCGTACAAGTCATAATGCCTAAATTGAAGCTGCTCATGGCCTCGAACTGCTGAACGGCGCGCTAGGGCTCAAAATGACCGATCGGGTCGTTACAAATAGTGAAAGATAAAACAATTACCGAATAGTTAATTCTTATCAACATCAAGTTGATTTATCACATGCTCATAAGGTCTAAAGTTGATGATATTCAAACTAAACTGCAGATCATTGATTTCAACCTCACTCGTTCTATGAGAAAACATCAGTTTCAATTTATGCTTGTTGATCTTAAATTTCATATTGTTTTGGTCCAACTACAAAATTCTTCATAGCATACAATCTCATTTCTTGTATTTTTGTTTTGAAGATACGTATAGCGGACCGTTCAACAGTTGCATAAATTCGATCTCCCTAAAGATAAAAATAAAAATTAAACAGAAATTTAAGTTAGTAGGAGGTCATGGTCATATAAGGATTATGCATTATTTGTTGGTAAAAACACAACATACTAATGCTATCAATAGGCATGAGTAAACTACCGCTAATATCATAATAAACTGGATGACACATTGTATTACTAAACATGTATCAACACCCAAATAATTTTTTTTATCTTGGCATTATGAACAAAATTTGATCAAAGCTCTCTGACTAATGGCTTAACCGTTTGAATTGAAAATCTGCCAAGAAGAAAAAATTATGCATTAAACGTAAAAGTCATACAAACTAACACAAGAAAGCAATATTTAATGACAAACTACAAAAGTAAAAACTCACGAGATCAGCAAATCTCATTGAATATGCAAAAAAAAATACAAATAAACTTGTCTATAAATTAAAATCTTGAGTTTTTTGTATATTCAAATCACATATGCCGATTTCTTACATAAAATCATAAAGAAAAATAAATTTTTAATGATAAATTTATATTGCCTAACACCAGTTCAAATTATAAATAAAACTTAATAAATCTCCATCTAGACCCTAACAAAACCGTAATTAAAGTTGATTAAATATACACACAAGTTGAAGAAAATACAGAACAACTCGAATATCCACATTAGCTAGTAATGGAAAAGATTAATAGCACTTAAAAATGTATGCACCTTTTCATCCTAAATAAAGTAATTCAAGGGGATGTCTAATTTATTGCGATCTGGAACGTGCCATATCTAACAACTCCAACCCATTTTGATACTCGACATTTCACTGATATAGTTAATGTTTGCAACCATATTTTGCAGTTTCTAATTGATTGAGCTTTGTTTATAATGAACTATACGTAAGGTATTTTGTAGTAGGTCATATGGTTAATATATTAAAAACTATAAACAGCAAAACCCTAATTAAAAGAGATTCTTAATATTATTTTCTTTAATAGACCAGTGCCAGCTCTGATATGCAATATATATATATATATATATATATATATATATAGAGAGAGAGAGAGAGAGAGAGACTATTATTTTGAGTATATATATATATATATATATATTATTAACTAGATACACAATTTTGGAGATGTTCAAAACGAAAAAATATTTAATATTAATTTCTTAGATAAATGAGCGACATCTCTAATATGTAATTCATAAAAAATATTAAATAGATACACAGATATGGAGTATGTTCAAAAGGAAAAGGTATTAATATTATTTCCTTATATATCAGTCACAATTCTAATATACCATTCATTAAAAGTATTCAATTATTAATTAGGGAAAAATTCTAGAGAATGTTTCTTCAAAAGGAAAAGATATTTAGTAATATTTTCTTATATTAATCGGTGACAGCACTATATGCAGTTCATAAATTCAGTTTTAATTATAAATTAGATACACAATTCTAGAGAATGTTCAAAAGGAAAAGGTATTTAATATTTTTTTCTTATATAACTCGGTGACAACTCTAGCAATTCATTAACAAAAAAATCAATTACACCCTCCGATCCATAATAAGTGACCAATTTATTTTTTTATTTGGTCCAAAATAATTGTCCATTTATATAATCAAGAAACAATTCAATTTGTTCAATTACCGTCATGTACTTATCCCTAAAAAGTCTTTTACTCCTCACATTAACTATGCTACAACATTTAATTAAGGGTAGTTTAGTCAACTAACTATTTTTGTCTAGAATTTAGTATCTTCTTATTGGGTGTGACAAAGCAAATTAGTCACTTATTATGGACCGGAGGGAGTAGTATTTAGATACAAAATTCTAGAGAATGTTTCTTCAAAAGGAAAAGATATTTAGTACTACAATTTAGTTAAACAATTCGGTGACAACTTTATGCAATTCAAAAAAGGGATTTTTACATACCTATATACCATTTGAAACTGTATTACCAAAGTTATTCATGTTTTGTTATTTACCCGACCTACACAAGTTTTGTTTACAATATATATATATATATATATATA